>NC_049198.1:16603921-16713538 GCF_009769625.2 Cygnus olor | reverse complement strand
TAATTTGATGAGGGAAGAGCCTGGGTTTGTCAGTGACTAATAGTGGTATAACAGCTGTTAATTTTTTGAAGTGACCTTATTTATATATGAAGCATGTTTTTTTCAGAAAAAAAATGTGAAAGGAAAACTGCAAAATTATAATTGTGTAGTTAAATAATAGCTAGAACTCTGTATAGCCAGGATTTCATTTGAGAGGTAGTATGGTGTACTGGGGTCCCATAATGAAATATAAAAATTATGCATACATGTAGACACTTGAGTCATCCAGATTTCTGGAAGACACCAAAATAAATAAATAATTCACCAGACCTTTCCTTTGAAATTGCAATTCAACATCTAGTAGGACTTTTCCAGGCCTTCTTATAATTATAGGTTTTTTGTTTGTTTGTTTGTTTTTAGTTTACAACTTCATTGACATGGTCAAAAAAAAAAAAAAATAAGCCAGAAGTATAATGAAAGCAAAAATTAAACGGACTCATCATATTTAGTCAACCGACTTCTTTTGGCACAGATAATCCTGTAATTTTTGCATATCCCTCCTCTTTTCGTTTTATAATAAATCTGTACTTTTTTTTTTTTTTCCTGGCTGCTACATAAGAATCTCTTTTAACATTTTCTCTTCCTTATTTGAACACTTCTACGTACATTCAGGGGTCCTGTTTTCCCTCTCCTTTCCATCTCTACTCTTAATATTTGAAAGGTATAAAACATTGTGAGGGCTTTTGCTAGATTCTCTCTGCAGACAACTCCCAAGTCTACCTCTTCTCCCCATTCTGTCTCTCTCAATTTAGTTTCACATTTCAGCCTTTCTGAATGTCCTGTTCTCAGTTCAAACCTAATGTTCTGAAAGTGAACTTTTTTTTTTTTTTTAAATTATTATTGTTCCTCAGTTCTTCATCCTGGCTGGTAGTTTCATTATTTCTTCTGTGATTTTGACTGTGGCATGTGTCCTTTTCCAGATGCATTTGTGCTGACTGAAGAAAATACTGCTGTCTGTCCCCAGACCACCTCTTTTGTGAAAGTTCGCTTCCCAAAATTATGGTGGCCGAAGACTTGTATAGTACTTCATTTTGTTGCAGTCAGAATGAACCAGGTTATTTTAAACAGTGAATTTTAAGTCTACTCTGTTGGAGACATGACAAAGAAAAATCAAGGGAAGGGAAGATATGGGGAAGGAGAAGGAGAAAAAGAAAAGGGAAAAGGAAAAGAAGAGAAAGAGAAAGAAGCTCTTCATTTTATCTTCCAGAATTACACTTCTCTCTCTGTTGAATTTGCAGAATTTTCTTTTAAGTTAAATATATAAGATTTGTCTATGCAGAAAGGTGAAAAAGGTCAATCTTCTCTTTTAAACTGGTGAAAGAAGTTGTGGCAGTTTTTGTGTGCTTAACAGCTCAGAAGCTAAAGCATCTCAGGAACTTATGCTCAATTCTCCTCTGCCTACCCAGATGCAGAACCTCATTTCTCACTTTGAGAATAGCCTGACCAGCAGGCAGTATGTATTTCATTCTCAAACTATGATATGGAAAGAAAAATGTTTTATTTGGATGCGATAAACTTGCTGCACCCTCTGCAAGTTTGCAGATGACACCAAGGCTAGCAGTGCAGTTGATACAAGAGAAGGAAGGGATGCCATCCAGAGGGACCTGGACAAGCTGGAGAATTGTGAACCTGGTGAGGTTCAACAAGTCCAAGTGCAAGGTACTGCACCTGGATCGGGGCAATCCCAGACATGAGCACAGACTGGGAGAAGAACCCATTGAAAGCAGCCCTTCAGAGAAGGACTTGGGGGTTCTGGTGGACAAAAAGCTTGACACAAGCCAGCAGTGTATGCTTGCAGCCCAGAAGGCCAACTGCGTCCTGGGCTGCACCAACAGAGGTGTGGGCAGCAGGTGGAGGGAGGGGATTGTGCCCCTCTGCTCTGACCTTGTGAGGCCCCACGTGGAGTGCTGCATCCAGGTCTGTGGCCCCCAGCACAAGAAGGATGTGGGGGGATGTTAAAGCAGGTTGTCCTGGTTTCAGGTAGGACAGAGTTAATTTTCCTCCTGGTAGCTGGCAGGGTGCTATGTTTTGGATTAGAATGAGAAGAGCGCTGATAACATGCTGATGTTTTAATTGTTGTAGAGCAGTGCTTACACCAAGCCAAGGACTTTTCAGCTTCTTGCTCTGTCCTGCTAGCGAGCAGGCTAGGGATGCAGCAGGAGCTGGGAGGGGACAGACCCAGAACAGCTGACCCAAACTGGCCAAAGGGGTATTCCATACCATCTGACGTCATGCTGAACAATATATAGGGGTGGCTAGCTGGGGTGGAGGGGGGGGCCGGCTGCTCGGGGATAGGCTGGGCATCGGTCAACGGGTGGTGAGCAATTGCATTGTGCATCACTTATTTCGTACACATTATTACTATTAATACTATTATTATTATTATTATTATTATTGTTATTATTTTCCCTGTCTTAATAAACTGTCTTTATCTCAACTCACAGACTTCACTTTCCCGTTTCTCTCCCCCATCCCGGAGAGGGAGGGGGGAGGGTGAGCGAACGGCTGTGTGGTGTTTGGCTGCCAGCCGGGCTAAACCACAACACTATCTTAGAACTATCTATCAACTATCTATCTTAGAAGGGGATATTTCAAGGACCCAAAAGGGTTCCGCTGGGCTTTTGGCATAGCTGCCTTAGAGACAGGTGACATTAAACAGTTGTCTAGCTTGCCCGGTCTCTCAGAGGACCCTTCTGTTGTGGGGTTGCTGAGGGTTGAAGAACAGCAAGTGCCAATCGCTACCACAACTGTGCACCGGCGGCAATATCGCACCAACCGAGACTCCCTGATTCCCATCCACGAGCTAATTCGTCAACTAGAGAGCCCAGGAGTGATCAGCAAGACCCATTCACCTTTTAGTAGTCCCATATGGCCAGTGCAAAAGTCTAATGGTGAGTGGAGACTAACAGTGGACTATCGTGGCCTGAACGAAGTCACGCCACCACTGAGTGCTGCAGTGCCGGACATGCTAGAACTCCAGTATGAACTGGAATCAAAGGCAGCCAAGTGGTATGCCACAATTGATATTGCTAATGCATTTTTCTCCATCCCTTTAGCAGCAGAGTGCAGGCCACAGTTTGCTTTCACTTGGAGGGGAGTCCAATATACTTGGAATCGGCTGCCCCAGGGGTGGAAACATAGCCCTACCATTTGCCATGGACTGATCCAGTCTGCGGTGGAGCAGGGGGAGGCTCCTGAACACCTGCAGTACATCGATGACATCCTTGTGTGGGGTGACACTGCAGAGGAAGTTTTCGAGAAAGGGAAGAAAATAGTCCAAATCCTTCTGAAGGCCGGTTTTGCCATAAAACAAAATAAAGTTAAAGGACCTGCACGAGAGATCCAGTTTTTAGGAATAAAATGGCAAGATGGACGTTGTCAAATCCCAATGGATGTGATCAACAAAATAACAGCTATGTCTCCACCAACTAGCAAGAAGGAAACACAAACTTTCCTAGGTGTCGTGGGGTTTTGGAGAATGCATATTCCAAATTACAGTCTGATTGTAAACCCGCTCTACCAAGTAACTCGTAAGAAGAATGCTTTTGAATGGGGCCCTGAGCAACGACAAGCCTTTGAACAAATTAAACAGGAAATAGTTCATGCAGTAGCCCTTGGGCCAGTCCGAACAGGACCAGATGTAAAGAATGTGCTCTACACCGCAGCCGGGGAGAATGGCCCCACCTGGAGCCTCTGGCAGAAAGAACCTGGGGAAACTCGAGGTCGATCCCTGGGGTTTTGGAGTCGGGGATACAGAGGATCTGAGGCCCGCTATACTCCAACCGAAAAGGAGATATTGGCAGCATATGAGGGAGTTCGATCTGCTTTGGAAGTGGTCGGTACTGAAGCGCGGCTCCTCCTGGCACCCCGACTGCCGGTACTGGGTTGGATGTTCAAAGGAAGGGTCCCCTCTACACATCATGCAACTGATGCTACATGGAGCAAGTGGGTTGCACTGATTACTCAGCGGGCTCGAATAGGAAACCCCAGTCGCCCAGGAATCCTGGAA
The DNA here is from genome assembly GCF_009769625.2 of Cygnus olor. NCBI lineage: Eukaryota > Metazoa > Chordata > Aves > Anseriformes > Anatidae > Cygnus > Cygnus olor. The sequence goes on along the minus strand of NC_049198.1, from coordinate 16,709,490 downwards.
GTGATTATGGACTGGCCAGAAGGCAAGTACTTTGGGATATCATCAGAGGAGGAGGTGGTCCGTGCTGAAGAAGCCCCACTGTACAACAAGCTACCAGAAAATGAGAAGAAATATGCCCTGTTCACTGATGGGTCCTGTCGTATTGTGGGAAAGCATCGGAGATGGAAAGCTGCTGTATGGAGTCCTACACGATGAGTTGCAGAAGCTGCTGAGGGAGAAGGTGAATCGAGTCAGTTTGCAGAAGTGAAAGCCATTCAGCTGGCCTTAGATATTGCTGAACGAGAAAAGTGGCCAGTTCTCTGTCTCTATACTGATTCATGGATGGTAGCAAATGCCCTGTGGGGGTGGTTATAGCAATGGAAGCAGAACAACTGGGAACGCCGGGGCAAACCCATCTGGGCTGCTGCATTGTGGCAAGATATTGCTGCCCGGGTAGAGAACCTGGTTGTAAAGGTATGCCATGTAGATGCTCATGTGCCCAAGAATCGGGCTACTGAAGAACATCAAAACAACCAGCAGGTGGATCAGGCTGCTAAGATTGAAGTGGCTCAGGTGGACCTGGACTGGCAACATAAAGGTGAATCATTTATAGCCCGATGGGCCCATGACACCTCAGGCCATCAAGGTAGAGATGCAACATACAGATGGGCTCTTGACCGAGGGGTGGACCTGACCATGGACGCTATACCACAGGTTATTCATGATTGTGAAACATGTGCTGCAATTAAACAAGCCAAACGGTCAAAGCCTCTCTGGTATGGAGGACGATGGCTGAAATACAAATATGGAGAGGCCTGGCAGATTGATTACATCACACTCCCCCAAACCCGCAACGGCAAGCGCCACGTACTTACAATGGTGGAAGCAACCACCAGATGGCTGGAAACATATCCTGTGCCCCATGCCACCGCCCGGAACACTACCCTGGGCCTTGAAAAGCAAGTCCTATGGCGACATGGCACCCCAGAAAGAATTGAGTCAGACAATGGGACTCATTTCCAAAACAACCTTGTAGACACTTGGGCCAAAGAACATGGTATTGAGTGGGTGTATCACATCCCCTATCATGCACCAGCCTCCGGGAAAGTTGAACGATACAATGGACTGTTAAAGACTACACTGAAAGCAATGGGTGCTGGGACATTCAAAAATTGGGAAACACATTTGGCAAAGGCCACCTGGTTAGTCAATACTAGAGGATCTGCCAACCGAGCTGGACCTGCCCAATCAAACCTGTTACGCACTGTAGAAGGGGATAAAGTTCCTGTAGTGCACGTAAGAAACATGCTGGGTAAGACAGTCTGGGCTACTCCTGCCTCAGGAAAAGGCAAGCCCATTCGTGGGATTGCTTTTGCTCAGGGACCTGGATGCACTTGGTGGGTAATGCAAAAGAATGGGGAGGTCCGGTGTGTACCTCAAGGGGACCTAATACTGGGTGAGAATAGCCCATGAGTTGAATTGTAGTATGTTAATTATAATATAACACTGTATGTCATCACTACCATGGTTGCTATATATCATAGATGAAAATGGTGATTAATTAGAAGGTATTGGAAAGAGTGTAACCTGAGCATGACATAAATGGTATGGAATAAGGGGTGGATATCTGTCCTGGTTTCAGGTAGGACAGAGTTAATTTTCCTCCTGGTAGCTGGCAGGGTGCTATGTTTTGGATTAGAATGAGAAGAGCGCTGATAACATGCTGATGTTTTAATTGTTGTAGAGCAGTGCTTACACCAAGCCAAGGACTTTTCAGCTTCTCGCTCTGTCCTGCTAGTGAGCAGGCTAGGGATGCAGCAGGAGCTGGGAGGGGACAGACCCAGGACAGCTGACCCAAACTGGCCAAAGGGGTATTCCATACCATCTGACGTCATGCTGAACAATATATAGGGGTGGCTAGCTGGGGTGGAGGGGGGGGGCCGGCTGCTCGGGGATAGGCTGGGCATCGGTCAACAGGTGGTGAGCAATTGCATTGTGCATCACTTATTTCGTACACATTATTACTATTAATACTATTATTATTATTATTATTATTATTATTATTATTATTATTATTATTATTGTTGTTGTTGTTGTTGTTGTTGTTATTATTTTCCCTGTCTTAATAAACTGTCTTTATCTCAACTCACAGACTTCCCTTTCCCGTTTCTCTCCCCCATCCCGGAGAGGGAGGGGGGAGGGTGAGCGAACGGCTGTGTGGTGTTTGGCTGCCAGCCAGGCTAAACCACAACACAGGTCCAGAGGAGGGACACAAAAATGTTAAGAGTTCTGGAGCACCTCTCCTACCAAGACAGGTTGAGAAATATGGGGCTGTTCAGCCTAAAGAAGATAAGGCTCCAGAGTGACCTTATTGCAACTATTCAATCTTAAAAGGGGGGTTATAAAAAAGATGGAGAGTGACTTTTTGCTCAGTCAGATAATGACAGTAAAAGGGGGAAAGGTTTAAACTAAAAGTGGTGAGATTTATGTTAGAGGTTAGGAGGAAATTCTTCACTCATAGGATGGTGAGGCACTGGAACAGGTTGCCCAGAGAAGTTGCGGATGCCCCATCCCTGGAGGTGTTCAAGACCAGGTTGGATGAGGCCCTGAGCAACCCGATCTAGTGGGTGGCATCCCTGCCCGTGGCAGGGGGGTTGGAACTGGGTGATCTTTAACGTCCCTTCCAGCTCAAGCCGTTCTATGATTCTATGGTTCTATGATAATGAAGTGAACTTCATGCTCCATCTAGTGGTTGTGTTTCAACCTTCACTTGGCAAGGCCAAGAATGAAACTGTATTCTACCTTCTCTGTTTTGGTGAGTGGTGAGCTTGTTGATCTCTTGCCACCGGACTCCTGAATATATGAGAGCTTGTGAGATGGGACGGTGTTACAATCAACTGCTGGTGTCTGGTTCCTCTAGGTTGTGCTCTGAGTGAGAACAAGCTGGTGGAGGGAGGGAAGAAAGGATACAGATGAGTTGCACAGTGTTGTCAAGACTCATAACCGTCTGTGCAGGAGATGACATTTAGATATATAGGAAATTTTACAAAAACAATGGTAAATTCTTAGCACCAATAGAACTAGACAGAGTCTGAGCAAGGAGCAAAGTCTATTGGTCTGATTTTAGAAAACAAGGAACTATATCTAATCAAGGCAAAGAATAGTCTAGCCTAGCCTAGTAGTCTGTCTCTGATATTATCAAAGAATCATAGAATCACGGAATGGCTCAGGTTAAAAGATTCCATTAAAAAATAAGTTGTTTATTTTTTTTTTCCTTATACTATGCTGATTGTGCTCTCAGTATCTTTTTGTCATACCTCTGAATCCTTGCATGCAAGTTAGTACATCCTGATACAGTGACAAGATATGCATGCATTTTTCCATGTGAAGACACATAATCACTATGATTTTTAGCAACAGAAATGTAACTGTTTTTAATATCTCATTTTATCTTGATTATTTATTTATTTTTTCCTGAGAGTGGACAGCTTTTATTGCTTATGGGTCTGAAACAAGAGATTCACAGTGATGGACGTGGTGGTCCAATGACATTGTTTAACTAAAAGAAGTTCATTGCTAGAACCCACCAGCCATTATGTGCTCCCTTTACATGAATCTATCTACATTTCCACTCTTCTGCACAACTAGGCAGTATATTGCTTGGGCTTGATTTAGATGGTCAAAGGTAGTCTGTAACATCTGTTATTCATTTAGCTCTTTTTACCTTGGTATTTGAGCATCTGGCTTTTCCTTTTTTCCCTTCCTAATGCATCAATGATTTATTTTTTTCTTTTTGTGAGCTGCGTTAGAATCATTAAGAATTCTGTGCTTACTATGGCAATTAATCACTAGGGAAGTAAACATCTCGATTTAGCTCTATTTATATTTAAACAAACCAATAACATGTATAAGGAAAGGAATAGGAACTCAAATATTTTATTTCCAAGGAAGTGGAAGTCCTTTACATGTGCTTTAAGGTCAGAGGATCTTGCTTAATTGTAGACTGAGGTCAGATATTTGTAAAATTACTACTAGGTGAGAATTCTTTAACAGATTTTTCATATTAACAAATAACAAAATGATATCAAAAACATGTAACATGATCCTGCAGATTTTCCTTGCCCAAAAGGTATCTGATTTCACTAGGATTTTTTTCTGTGTTGTTTCTTATGATACACAGGAAGCTAAAGAGATGGTAGAACACATCACTGGCTCTTAGAACTCATGTTGTGCTGCACAGAGTGGAGCTCTTAAATACTGCACTATCAGCAGAATTAAAATTTGGTTCTTCATTCACAAAATCAAAATCTTCGGACCTCCACTCTTTCTTTCTAACATCAATAAACCCCAAAATCACCACCATCACCACTAATAATAATAAATAAATAATAAAAATAAATAAAAAAACTCTCTCTCTCTCACACACACACGCATAAATGTTGTGAAGACAGACTGAAAATATGTCTTTGTCATTATCATTGCTAGTTACTTTGTGCTGGGGGGTGTTGGTTACAATTCCTGTTCTGATATGCCCAACATTGCCTTGGTGCTAGGTAGGAAGTCTATGCAACCAGTGCACTGATCTGCATCCTATTGTAGGTGATAATTATCACCTACAGGTGATTCACCTAAGGAGAAAATTAAGGGGTTGCAACATTTAGCTCTGTGTGCCAGCGAGTGCCTACTTCGTGTTCTGGATCTAGCATTTTCACTCATCTCTAACTGTAGGTTAAAGTCCTTCCAGCAGAGGGTGATGGTACGTTTATGCTCAGGAAGCTGATTACAGTGACTTGGGGACATGGTTAATTTTGGGCTGAAGGGGATGTGAACATGCGTTTCAGTTAAGCACATTCCAGTATGCAGGTCTGAATGCTTCCAATCTAAAACTAATACTGTTTTTGCTCATGGGAATTCATTACTGACCCAAATAATGAACAAGTAGATACATGAACGCCAGAAATAGGGAAAGCTGGTTTCCCTTGGTGACTGTTCATTAATTGGTTACTGATCTAAATTATAGTAAGATTCTGTGTTGTACTTATGTTTACTTATTACTTTCCCTTTGAGAGCATAGCCCCACCTAGCTCTGTCAGTGTTGCTGATTTTAGATGTAGCAGTAGACCTATAAAATCAAAAGTTAGTATTTTTTAATCTATCTGGTTTTACAAGGCTACTAGGAGCTTAATTAACCTTGAGACTTCATTGACTCCAGCAGCTTCAGCTTAAACTGGCCAGGGGTTTCAAACATCATGTGGGGAGGATGGGGACTAGAATAACACATAGAGTAGCTGCGTATGTCTTGCTCCCATATGAAACCAAGCTGTAGAAAGATAAATACACATAGAAATTATAGACATTTTAGCATCGTTAACACCAGTGCTCATTACATTATTTAACAAGTACTCTGAGGCTTCTAAATACAACATCCAGGCAAAAATACTGCAAAGCTCAACTGAATCACACTCTGGCACAAACTAGAAAAGAAAAATACAAAAAATCCAACTGTCTACACAAACAAACAAAAACCAAAAGAACTATAAAAGTGAAAAAGTCTGTATCTCTTCATTGCACTGAAGGTATTGATTTCATTGTTTCTTTGTGTCACTCATTAATTCCAGTGATTTCATCATTAAAGCCATATCTATCACTGAATAGCCCCAGATATATTGTATGTAAATACTTATGTTGCAGATCTGTAATCGATCTTGAACCTTGTGTGTTTCAGAGCCGGTAACTTTAATAAAGTGATTAAATCTTCCACACCTGTCTCCTAAGAGAAAAATAGTCTTTGCATAATATACCTTTAATGAGAAAAAGACAAATGTCTAGAAATCCTCCAACCAATCTATTTCTGTATGTCTTTTCAGACCTGAAAATTTTTTTAAATTTTCATTTTTGATAACTTTTTTCACTTGCATTAAGTTCCTTTATTTTCTGATGATTTTCTTTTAATGCCATGTCTATTTTTTCAAGTAGGTGTACGTCTGACAACTAATGTTTGAAGTATAACTAGAGAAATTCTCTTCTGTACACTGTGTTTAGATGCAATTTTTTTTTCCAGAATTCCTAGGTAAAGAACATTGAGTTCTGAAAAGGTAACTCCTTGAAGAAAAGTACTTATTAGCCACTGTCGGAAAGGAAATTGGTCCAAAAGACTGCATTTGGAGAGGAATCTGTAATTGTGGTATGATGTTAATTTGGCTGCATACTGAAATATTCATAGCCTTCTGTATTAATAACAACAACAATCACTTGCATTTTTGCATACACACTCACAAAAGCAGGGGAAAGAGGCATGTCTAACTCTAACTTTTACAGTAGTAAAATCATTGATTGGGTGTTTCTATCCATCAGCAATTGTCACTTGCAAACAAGTAGCTGGAAGGAATTATAGTAGCAGACGCTGTTGTTTCTTTGCACTCTTTTGGGCTACTAACAAGCACGTGGCAGATATTGTAACCTTCATGCTTCTAATGGAATTATAATTTATTTTATATTATTATATCCAGTTAATCTCTTCCCTGTATAGGGGAATTCTTGGAGATCCAAAGGATCCAAAGGATCTTCTTGGAAATGTTGTGTTGCTTGATTTTTATTTATTTATTTTTAATTATAGAGCAAATTTTAATTATAGAGCAAAGAAATTTCACTAATTTAAGGAGAAGCTCTGAAAGTAGTTAATCCTGTGCTTACATTTAAGCTGTGCAGCTACAAGGCCAATGTACACACACACTCATATGCATTTGTTTAATGTGATCAAATTAACTGTCACTTTTGCAAAATTAAAATAAGTGTTTGCAGAAGCTGAATCTATCATAAACTTTCTGAGACTGTGTCTGATTTAGACACATCAGAGGACCAGACTATCTCATAGAATCCCATGTACCCTGGTGAGTCATATGGAAAACACAATCCGACTGGGACAAACTTAGGGAAGGTGCTCTCCTGTAAGTGCAGGAGTGGGGCAAAGGAAAGTATATTTCAGGAGGGAGGAGGGAAGGAAGTTTATTAACCATGGTAAGCAGAACAAATTTTAGTCCTTGTAGTAGGTTATTCTGCCAGCTAAAGTCCCTTATTATGTTATTCTAACATATCTGCTTTAGATTATAGGGACTTCTCAGGGTTTAATACATATAATTCTTTGTTGTTTTTAGAATTCTTCAGGAAGATTTTTGTTGTTGTTGTTGTTCTTAATTTACTATATTATGATCAATTCAAACCAAAAATGATTCCCAAAAAACTAGCTTATTAAATAGTAATTATATTAAATGAAAATTAACCATCTTTGTGGCAACACGTATTTTACTGTGCGTACTTATCCTTGTAGAAACTTCATAGTAATGGGAAGGACAGATTGCATATCTTCCTGCACCAAAACCCAATATCATTTCATACATCTAGCCTCTGTTGCTTTTTCCCACTAGAAGGCCAGATGGTTATGTTTATTTTATCATTATTATTTTTTGAATTGCTAAACAAAAATAAAATACTTGGGTATACTGAAGCTATTTCAGTGAACAGCTACTCAATAAACTCTAAAGCAATATTTTTTCTAGATTCATAGAAGATAATTTTTAGTTCACAAGCCTACAATCAGGGAAATTTAGTGAAAGAACATTTTGTTAATATAAATATAAATATATAAACTCTATATTTTTGTACTAAGTTCCTTTAGTTAATCTTAATTTTCAGAGTATTGGAAAATGTTGCAAAGCCTTTGAGGTGGGTATATTGTTCGTCTTTGCAGTTAGGTATAGATATACAAAGACTAGAAGTCAACCAAGAAATGTAAGCTTTCATCATGAATGTATACATCCATTTTCACCATAAATGCATACATCTATTTTGTTGATGGTATCTGTGACTAAGGACTTGCATTAATGTTGTAAAAAGGGCTGAGCAGGATACAGCTCCTCAAACTTACCCAGCGCCCAGTTGTCCAGATCCTATCTTTCTCAACCCCTACAGTCTAGCATGCAGAGGGCTGCCACCCTGTCTCAGCTCTCATAAGATTGCTTATGACTGCTTTGATCATCATGCAAAATAAACAAAGCAATTATAGTAAAATAATAATCGGGGAATAAAAGATTCTCATACTGATTTAAATTTGTAGGACTAATAAAGGGAAATGTACTCATATATTTGATTTTTTTAAAATGTTGCAATTCAGTACTTTCAAAACTATTTTTGCAGATTGCAAGCAACTTCTGAGAGAGACTGTCTCCCATTTGAATTCAGTAACTTAAGCTGAACACATATATGCATATCTTTATTTACTGTGACAACTATTACTTTTTGCTCAGAAATGTCTTTCTGAATACTTTTTCTAGAATATTTAACACAGCACACATGATTTGCAATTAAAGAGGAATAAAGGTATATACCTAAGCTGACTTTAAACTGCTTAGCCATGGTACCTGAGCAACATCAACACAACACAGAGCTTAGCAGGCTGCAGAATTCAGTTGGGAAGTAAAACAAACACCTATGCCATTATAATTTGCACGGAGCTGCAGCCTGCCATCAAAAGCTCCGTCATTATTTGAACTAGCTAATTTAAAGCAAACAAAGTTTGTCCATACTGGGCTGCACTATAACCTCTTCCATGCTGAATGGTGACCAAAGCAACATTTTATTTTGCAAGAACAGAGAATGTAATGAGTCAGTAGCAACAATGTGTTCTGAATTCCCCTTGGAAAGAGTGTTGTCTTGTAAGATGCATTTTTTTTTTTTTTTGAATAGGATTTTTTATACAAAAACTTGTGGTGGGGGAATATTATTAATCATCCTAGGGTCCTGTGTAACTTTGCTAAAAGTTGCTGTGTGAGCAGTTTTTATGGATGCAAGTTATTCATGCCTTCATTGCTCGAATTAAGTAGCAGCCCATGTTCTTAACCTTCTATTCCGCTTGCACAGTCAGTTCCATATATTTTACACTGAAATGCAATAGAGAGGGGAAGGAGAACAGGACCAGCACCCCCTTGAAGAATGGTGCCTGAATGACTGAGCTGATTCCTTGTTGTATGAGATCAGCACCTCTTTAACGTGTGGTTAGTGGAAGTGACCATGGCACCGAGCCTGCCAGTGTTCCAGAAGTGTTTGGATGCTTTCACATGCATGGTCTGATTTATTGGGAACCCAGAATGTGGACTCAATGATCCTTGTGGGTCCCTTCCAGCTTGGGATATTCTGTGATTCTATCATTCTATGATACTTTAGGAACCTTTATTTTTTCAGTGTAGCAGTTAGTGCAACTCTGTTACAATTGAACAAAAGAAAAGAAAGATTTTGGTTACATTTTTTTTCAGTTAATCACTTGATTTCAAATTCAGAAAAGTATGTCTTGTTTTGATTGTTTTTACTTTTTCTCAGTCAGTATTTTTCTAAACTTTGACATGTGTTTCCTACTGTGTCTGCCATGGCAACCGAACAAGCTCAAGTCCCTGTACACAAAGTTCTGAGTCTTGTTTACCTCCTTTAACTCCTTAATCCTTCAATAGCAGCATTCTTTTAACGGCATTCATTCTTTACAATTTCCTGGCCATTATCGTTGTCATACAATATCGGTTTTTGAAGAAACATGGTACTGAAACAGTTCTTCTAGGTCATTGAGTTCACTCTGCTACTGCTGGTAGCATGGATCACTTTCAGAAACCAATCAAATATTATCCCAGCAGTTGACAGTTATTGAACTCATGATTACCTTCCTTTTAGAAACCTAATTCAGTTTAAGTTAAAATATTTATTTTCTTTTTGCATCATATTCAGAATACCTTTATTTTGCACTATTTGCATTCAGAGAAAGCATCCCTTGAAAATCCTTGTCTCCAGTATGCTAGTTAGTGCTTCTCCTCATTCCTTTTCTGATTTTTCTTTACTTTTCATATTAATTTGGAGGAGAGTATCCATCTAGCTTGGTCTGTAATCCTTTCCTGGCAAAATCTTTCTTTTTCTTCTTTCTTTTTTTTTTTCCCCTCCTTTTGTTCCCCCCCCGCCCTTTTTTTTTTTTTTTTAATTAAAACTGGAAATACTGATAAGATTTCAACATATTGCACTATTTACATGATATCAAATGTAACCTCACTAAATACATTTTCAATATCTAACAACATGTATTGTCTTAATCTAACATATGCACATGTAGGTTATACTGTACTATTTTGTATGGTAGGCTCATTTTATGCCCAGGCTTCTTGAACTCCACAGTGGAGACAGAAGAGACACTGAGGATGATTCAGATTTAAAGACTCAAAACAGATTATCATTGAAATATTAATTTTGAAAATATAAAAATTCCTAGTAAAAGTACATGGAATTCTGGCTTCAGGAATTATTTCTTAATCTATAATAAGAAAGCAACACCTGCCTATCCAGGAAGAAAAGCACTGTCAGGCTTCCCTCTGCCAGCTGCCCTGCATTTTGAAACAAGGTGTGATAAAGAAAGTACCTTTCTCAGGAATGATTCTCCTTTTTTCTTATAGATAGAATCACAGAATGGCTTGGGCTGGAAGGGACCTTTAAGATCATCTAGTTCCAATCCCCCTGCCATAGGCAGGGATGCTACCCACTAGATCAGGTGGGGATCACTTCCTGTGGTTTTAATGCATGCGAGAAAAGAAGGTAGTTTAGTTCCATTCCTCAATTACTGCAGATAAGCATGTATGAGGCTGAGAGCAGTCGGTATGGTGATATGTGAGATAGAACATTTCACTGGGAGTGCTACCAATATGTGGTCATTAATACAACTCCGTTGTTGCAAAACATGTATGTTTGGTCTTTTTATTTTTTTTTTTTTTTTTTTTTTTTTCCAGTACTGCAGTTAGCTAGGAAGCATAGTGTGCTGGGATGTGAACTCCAAGCCAACTACAGTGAAAGTGCAGTTTTCCCACGGAAGAAGTCACAACAAATTTCTTCAAACACACTATATGTATTTGAGAAGGGTTGCCAAAATAAACAGTTGTGTCAGGAACATTTTGGTTTTTTTTTAAGGGCTGTCTGAAGCCAGCTTGGGTTCAACAGGAGAAGTCTAATTTGACAAGAGTCCCTGCATAACCTCCCCACACCATGCAGGTTTACACCAAGATTCTCAAAAGCAATTCTAGTGCCAAGCAGAGCTGGCACCAAGGGAATATGTTGAATTTTAAAAAAGCTGTGATGCTTTCACTTCCCTCTCTGCTTCCTATTTGCTTCCCTCTGTGCTTTCTCTTATGATATTTGGAATTTAAATTTTAAATTTTTTTGGAATTTAAATTTTATTTATTTATTTATTTATTTTCCCCCTGTGTATTACGGGTAGAATTCAGCAAATGGAATATGACTTATGACTGTTCCTCCACCTTAGCCTTCCTGTAACAGCAGTGTTAGGCTTGAGAATGGGTATTACAGAGACCGACCCGAATAGTTTTATTCAGAAAGAAATGTCTGTTGACTTGCATAGCTTTTCTCACATACAGGATTGAAATGATCAAGACCTGAGAGTTTAGCCAGTATACGGTTACATAATCCTGTTTTATAAGTGCTACATGTATGTTTAATGTATCCCTTGGTACATTGCATAAGACGGCTCCAGGACTGCAAAAGAAAATGGTCTCTCACTAAGTGATCCTGCTGCCCAAGTGACTGCATCTTCGTAAACTCCTGTAAATATCTGAGATGTATTATAATTCTCTCTCAGCCTAAGTTTTGTTGTGAATTCCGTAGCAAGTTTTACGTACTTCAATGTGAATATAAGTATGTTCCATGACTATCCGCAGTTATTTCCAAAAATTTAACATATTTCAGAGGATTTTTCTCCATTACTTCCACTACTTTTCTCTTCCTTCCTTCCTTCCTTCCTTCCTTCCTTCCTTCCTTTCTTCCTTCCTACCTTCCTTCCTTCCTTCCTTCCTTCCTTCCTTCCTTCCTAGTCCATATGGCACTGTTAGTTTTGAGAAATTCCTTTACATTCATTTATTCATGTTCAAAAATCCATGAGACTTGTTTAGTAAGGTGCAGTGATTTACAATGAAAGGACAGCAGCATTCTCAACATTTCAGTGTTGAAAACGATGGTTGGTTTCCTATTACTCGGCTGTGAATCATGTGCAATCTTTTGGAGTTTAATTCTCTCTGATAGGAGTAGGATGAGGGTAGGTGGGCGGTTTTGAAAAGAAAATGTGCAAGTGCTTCATTTGAAACAATTTAAGGTCTCTGGTTTGAAGCACTTTGGGAAGAAGAATTTGAAATTATTGTGTCTGTGCTTTGTTCCTATGTTCTATAACAATTTTCATACAAAAACTGATTAGATTGTCTCAGCTACTGTGAAATTCATTCTAAATGAAGCTACACCAGCTGCATTCTCTCAGGGCTGATTATTTTCTTCGGGTAAAGGCCATGTCACTCAGTTGCTTGGATATGACTTGTCATTCATGTATGCCACATGCCCCTCAGAAACAATTGCAATGAACTGTATCTTCTGTAGAACTGTAATACAACAGAGCCTAGGGAAATAAGAGATTCTATTTCTTGAAGTTTGTGATGAACACGTGAGAGCTCTGAAGAGTACTTTATTGCTCCAGGCCTGTAACTTAAATGTCAAGTGACAGAAAGTTGGAGGAGATCAGACTATTTTTTCTAGTGTTTCTTTCTGTGCTGGAATATCATTCAGGGAAAAAATAAATAAATAAATAAATAAATAAACTTGAGATTATTTTGGACAAATGAAATTATTCTAAATTTATTCTAGGGACTAAATAACGCTGTGTTCCATTTCAAACCAATTGTCCTCAAAATGAGAGTTTAAATACTTATTGACTGGTGTCAGAGCCTGCAACAGACATAGGTCTACCTTGCTGTAATAGGGCATATGCACTGGTGAGAAATCTTTGCGCTGTTCTCTTCCTTTAGCTGATGATGATGATCACTGTATGAGGTTATACATCCTCAAATTTTCAAAGGTAACTGTGAGAGAATTTTGGGTGCAAATGCATTGCTCTTTTAAGAATAATTGCTACTTGCAAACTGAATTCTTTTGTAAAAGAGATTTTCTATTGATCTAATGCAAATCATAGACGCATTCAAGATCATCAAGTCCAACCATCAGCTATTAGACCAGGTCCTTTGCTGCTACAAAATGACCCACACTGCCTTTCACAGACCAATTCTGCCATCCAGCATTTTGCTATTTAAACTCCAACAACAAACTGACATTCATAACATTCCTGTTGAGTTTCAACAACACACATCTCTCACATCATTAACCCTCATGTGTACATTTCTCCCACATTCCTGAATTTCCTGTGATATCCCAGTGATCTCCAGGCAATGTTTGTAGTTTTCATTGGAAACTACCAGAATTACCTGGGATTCAGTGTATTGGCCTGCTGTTTTCAGACTTGCCACTAGCCAGCCCTACATCTGTTACACAACTTACCTTGTCACAAATTGCCCATGTTCCCCATTACAATAGAGGTAATTTTGTCTATAAGTCATTTGTAAAGGGTGCTGAGATCCACTGACTCAGGTGGGCTGCAACATAAGAAATGATTAGTTTAAGACATAGATAGTTATTTTAACATTCAGTGACTTCAGAGATACCGTTAATGTCAATATATACAAAAATGTAGATTTCAAATAATATAGGAAGGCCATGCAGATAAATAGTTAGACTTTCACAGGTAAATAGAAAAGAATTTTATCTGTGTGGATATGCTAGAAGAGTACAAGCAGATTGACTTAGTAAGGTAGAGGGCTGGTTGGCTTCTGTGATTTAATGAGACATTCCTATGAATGAGAATACCATACTTGTTAGCAGTATGGGAAGCAGGCATGGGTGTCTGTAGGTTCTGTATTAATTCTGGCATGGATATATGCCATGACCAACCTCTGATAATTTGTTTTAAGAAAGAACATTTGTAAGTTGGAGGTAAGAAAGCTCTTTATTAAGATGAAATGACTGTGATTCTGTATTAAAATTTACTTTCTGGTTCTACGTTCTAAAGTCAGTATTCAATTGACAAATGTATTGCTTAAAGATTTCAGTACACAAAATGCTTGAGGAACCATTGGTGCTGACAATGTTTAGATGATGTGAATACTTAATTTTCTGGGACTTATACTTTATCAGGCAGTTAAATATGTGCTTCCAGTCAACTTCAAAAAGCAGCTGTTTTTAGAATGACAGCTATATGACACTAGTATGCTTATTTAGTCATATCTTCAAATAAACTTGACCTAAATAAATTTCACAGCCATTTTATCACTCAGTTACAGGCAATATTTTAAAGGAAGTGTATTATTTCTGACAGTGAGAGCTGTACCTTATTTAATAAACAAGCTGCCAAACCTATTTCAAAACAATTTTAGTCAATTAAATAATTTTATTTTATTTATTTATTTTATTTTATTTTATTTTATTTTATTTTATTTTATTTTTATTTTATTTTATTTTATTTTATTTTTTATTTTATTTATTTTTATTTTTATTCTGTTTTGTTTTGTTTTTAAATCAAAAGTGTAAAAGCGGAATAGTTAGAAGCTGAGATAAATATGCAGTATCGTGCTGTCATTCTGGGGAGCTGAAAATATCTTCCAGATGCTAATGTTACACTGTGCATAGCATGTTTCTGGCTGGTCCTCATTAAGATACTTTAATACCAAGGGAAGTACTAATGAAGTACACTCTTCATTAGAGGTTATACTATACCTCTATCTACCTATTTATATATAATGTTTGTATGGATAAGTGGTAACTTTTAATCACACAACAATTGATAGAATTGAAAACAAACAAACAAACAAAAAACAACAGCCAACAAAATAAACCCCAAAACAGACATTTTTGTAGTATAATGTTTACGTCTAGTTTGAAACAGAAGGAGCATGTTAACTCTATGATGGGTCCAGGTTTACCTTGATGTTACTCAGGTAATTTCAGAGAAAAGTGTTTTGGGCACTGATGGCATAAATACTCCCCAGAAAGTTCAGTCTGTCTTTGACTATAAATATTAAGACCTATGGAAAACCAGTAGCAGGCAGTTTTCCTTGCATGTTATATCACTGTTATTTTGAATAATGACATATATTAATTTATGTTAGGATGGAGCTGACTTTACTCCATTCATTCAGTGATCCTGGGACAGACAGGTGGTCTGACTAACAGTTCACAGACAAAGGAACAGAGAGATAAACAGAATTATTATTTTTAATTATGTTTATCCATATTTTATGACATTTAGTTTGTGAAAATAAGATAACACTTAGGGAGGACTCAGATAAAAATCATTTGCTGATTTAAAAGAATGTTTTTAACTTTCCTCTGAGAAGTTCAGGACAGGATTTCTACATTTACAGGTTGCTCTGTCAGTCACAGAAGGTGTTTCCCATAGATGTCATGACTGGCTGGAAAAAAATAGTTAATATTAATTTCTTGACTCTGATCCAACCAAGACAATATAAAAACAAACAGAACAGAGATACGAAGAGAGAGGGCAACCATTTGGCCTCATTTCAGGGTATTAAATATTTGTTTTCATGCCAAGTAGCTTCTTAGTTTCAGGTGGGCTAATATCATTCACTTAAACAGTGAAAGGGAGGAAGATGAGGGTAAGATTATGATTATTTTGATTATTTTTTCCTCTTTTTTTTTTCTTTTCCCCAACGGAAGTACTCATAGACAATCTGCAGTTAAAAATAACAAAACAGCCACAGGTGGTTTTTTTTTTTTTTTTTTTTTTTTTGTGCGTGTGCGTGTGTGTGTGTGTCTGTGTTTGTTTGTTAGTGTGTGTTTGTGTGTGTGTGTGGTTTTTTTCCGTAATGAAAAGAGCATCAGTTAGCAAGCTGCCAGAGGTCTCAGGTGTTTCCCAGCTAATTTGGCCAGGCAAACAATGACCTCTGGGATTTTCAGAGCCAAATGTTAGTCTCCGTGGTTTGTATTTCTGCTTCCTACTTTTTGTTGTGCAGAACAGAAAGCACAAGCTGCACAGTGTGTATCATACTGTAGCAGTCTAAATCAGACAATTTTTGCTTTGGGTTTCTCATGCAGATTCTTCCATTATGTTTTTGAAGAAGTGTGAGTTTGCATTGCAAAACTACAACCTTTAAGATGTAATTATGGGTCTTGAACATATTCAAATTCTTTAAGCATAACTTGCTCATAACTACGGAGTATCACTCTGGACTCAAACTGCGTAGAACTGTGAGTTTTGCATGATTAGGATGCAGCAACAGGAACTGTGAATCGTTTGTTCCAGTTTTATGAGTCTTTGAAGATTGTACATGTGAGGATTTTGTTGGCTATGATGCACTTTATATAGTTTCTGGGTCTGCAGCAAACAGTCCTTGTGATTAGCATACCTGTAAAAAGGCATGGTTAATGATCTATTCAACTTTTTTTTTAAAAAAAGACAAAGACTTGTGTTAGTTCTAGCTAACTTTAAGCATGCAGTGTGATACCTAAAGGAGGAATCCAGTCTGATATATGGAGGAGATTGTAGTGAAGGGGACAAACTCACCTTGAAAGCTCTTGTCTCTCTACATTGATCAGAACCAGGGACGTTAACGTTAAGTGCCATAGTCTAGCTGTGATGTTGCACATAGCTGCAAATTATTTTCAATGATTTTATTAACTGAAAGAAGTGTCAGTTATCAATAACCACTAAGCATAAACATTTTCAGGTTGGAAATTAGGAGAAATTTCTTCTCAGAAAGAGTAGTTAGATATTGGAATGGGTTGCCTAGGGAAGTGGTGGAGTCACTGTCCCTAGAGGTGTTTAAGGACAGGCTGGATGTGGTACTTAGGGATATGGTTTAGTGGGTAATGTCGGTGGCAGGGGAAGGTTGGACCAGATGACCTTGGAGGTCTTTTCCAACCTTAATAATTGTATGATTCTATGAATTGCTGCTTAACCATTACTTTCTTATGGAGGGTCTCTCATTATGGCTGTGGTCAGTTTTTGGCTTAGGAAGACTGTTTTTGTTTTATTTTTATTTATTTTTTTTATTGAGGTTTGTGAATCCTTGCCATAGATTTTGCTATTACTTTACAGAATTACTGACCTTTGAAATCTAAATAGAATGTGGTGTTATTTCTGTTTGCAGAGTTGCTTATCTTTTCTAAGAACAAAAGAAAGAATCTTGAAATAAATAGAGGAAACTGGAATATATCATTGATTAAGGAAAAAACTATGCAAAAAAAAAATCAACTGGAAAGGATTCTAATTAGAATTTATCCTCTTTTAATGTTTGAACAGGAAACACTGCAAAAAGTTGGATACTACACAATATTTTCTTCCCCAATTAACTATGTGGACACAAGCAATTTTTCTATTTTCAGTTTCGAAATGTTATGTTCTCATATTTTTTTCTGACAACTCTTCCACAGATTAGTAAATGTTTCTTGCTGCTGAAAATATGCTCAGTACCAAGAGTGACAAATGCAGAGTTCACTGTAGAGACAAATTCTAAAAAGAGACTATGAAGTTGCTAATATTAAATCTTTCTGATAATTTCCGGAAATACACTTTGAAAACCTTGTCAGCTTTAACCATTTGATTTTATCTGCAAAACCAGATGGCTTATTTGGCCAATCTAGTGGAGCAATTGATTGAGAACTGGCATTTTGAAAATTTGTTAAAAGTGAGAATATTTTTCATGGCTGGCTGCTTCTTCAGTGAGAAATTGCAGAATTGTATGCCTGTCATGAGACTGGGTGTTGATGGGAGGCTGAATTCTTGCAGCTTCTGAGTTCCCATTCAGAGCACTTCAGAATATCTCTTCACATTTTGCTTACAACACTGCCTCTATCATTGGGCTTATTTGAAATTGGAGATTGAAGATCTGATTTAGAGTCCACTGACGTTAGCCTCTCTGGACTTCCATTGTCTTGTTATGTAGAGTGTTAGTTGATCATACTGTGAGTTAAGTCAACAGAAACTGTTCTGCATACTCTAAGTGGAAGAAGATCATAACCTGAGGAAGAAATTCTTGATTAACCAGCAGAAAGCATGTTCATTGTAACAATATGCAGTGAAGCACTGAGCAGCCAAGGCTATGAACTCAATATAAGAACTAGAAGACTAGGATGGAAAAACATAAGGGATTATCAGATGTGCTATGCTTATGCTTTCTGTAGGAATTGCAATTTACTAGAATAAATTAAAAAAAAAAAAAAAGGCAGTTAGCATTGATTTATTAAGTGGATACTATTTGGGACAATCTTTTATGTGTATATTGACAACTACTTCATTTATTTCTAGCTGTATAGTAGTATACTGCTAAAGCCCTGTATAATGAGTATAAAATTAGAGGAGAGGTGTTTTTTAATAAATGGATAAAGCTAGTTATGCATTTTTTGTGTTTCTGAGTACTCTGTTCATTGTAGAGTTGGAGGATACACAATGTATCCATTCTGCTATGATCAAGGCTGTCATGTTGTCTCTCTTTTTCATATAGTTACCTCAAGGATAGTAAAGATAGTAGTAGACAGTTGACAACCATCAAAGAAATAATGAAGTATTTCATTTAAAGACTTTAGAACTGTTCAGAATATCACTTAAAGACCAAGAACAGCACAGAGAATTTAAATAGCAGTACAGAGTTGAATTTTTGCTACTTCTAGATTGTGAAGCCTTTTTTTCCTCTGACTTAGGAAGGAAGATCCTCTGATTATTTTGGTTCTATAGGCAGCTGGAAAACAGTTACATGTGAACTCAGTATGATGTTATCTGGGACAAATTAGAATAAAGACCTCAGAAATCAGAAAGATGATGTTTCTCCATCCTTATTTTAGGTCATTGAAGGTTACACCTGAAAAGGATAATCTCAAATAGGTATTTCTGGTCTCACATATGCAAAAGTAGGACAAGAGATTATTTAAAACAGATCAACGCTAAATTTGTTGGTTAGGATAGCTGGTGCCAAACACTGAGTTTACTTGGCAGTAAGTTGCTTTTTATCTAGCTTAATCTCTTTGCTAAAAACTATCGTAACTAATCCATACTGAAAAAAGGAAATGCTTCTGTTAACCGATTAAAAATGTCATCTCTTCACAGAATCTAGAGTCCAGAGAACAGGTAACCAAAGGAAACAATGCTACCTACCAAATGTCATTGCTTTTTCCAATGTCAGAATATTCCCTGGGAACTTTTAAGGCACTGTTATTTCAGTCAGATGGAGATTCAGCTAAGTAATATATCAGTTCCTTTTAATAATCCCATTCCTGTAAAAAAAACAGCAGTATAACAAAAGATACAGGACAGTTGGGCAGAATCAGATTCTTAAATATAAAAATAAAATGTCATTAGTTCTATAAGTATATGAGAACCATTTTAAGAAAATTTATTTATTATTCAAAAAGGCATTGATATTCCCCCTGGAAATGTTTTGCAATAAGGTTGCAGTTACAGTAGTTCCTAGTTTGGGGCCAACATGCTGTAAAAGATAGACTCAGAAATCTGACTTAGATATTTGACATAATAGACTCATGTGGTTTTAATATGTTTTATATTCAAAATTTCCTTAGAGTTACTCAAAATACTGTAAAACTCAATGATTGTATAATAGAAATTATATCCTAATTTATATCTTGACATGCAGATAGATAACTGTAAGGTGTGATGCTGTGGAAACCAGACTAATATGGAAAAGAAAAATGTTCAGCAAATATAACAAATACAATTCTATGAGCATTCTTCTGCTAAATTTACTTAATGTGATATATTCAAGATTTTTCCTTGAAACTAATAACCAGATCTGTCCCAAGTGTGCCTGAAATCCAAGTGTAAACTTCTTTGAGGAAGAAGTCCTAAGTTTTGCCATGCATTCTTCTTGAAAATATAGAAATTGATTTGCAATAAAAAGCCAAAACTTTATTTAAAGTGAAGAGCTCTGTAGGTTCATGAATATCCCCACTTTCCAGAAGCTTCTTTATTCGTAGCAGAAAAAAATAATGATAATAATAACAAAAAAATCAGTAGGATGTTTCTACATCTAGTACTTTTGTCCAGGTGAACAAGAAAATAAATTGCTTAGTGGCTCACTGTGAAGTCTGATAACATCTGAATAAGATGTGGTTTCATGTTCTGCCATATTTAGAGTCAGTACCTTATCTTGCAGGCATTTATTTGCTCTGTGAAGAGGTTTAGGGTCTGCACTACAACACCATCATTGCCGGTTTTAAAAGAGCAGATTAAATTAATAATTTGTTATACATGTGAAAGTAATTACTCATTTCACAAGCTGTCCTAAAAGGCTGCACTTCAGACTCCTCAGATGTTTCAAATAAAGGTAGATGATATGAGGAAATTCTTGTATCTGTAGTTTCAAATGCCTGTTTTTAAAGCAGTTTTAAAAGAGTCATAGTTGAATGGAACATTCAGAGAAAAGTTTTTGCAAGTTTTAAATTCCTGGAAAGTATATCTTAAACTTACAGATATCTCTGTTGTGAATGCTCAAACTGAGAGGAAATTTTCATCTCCCTATGGCATGCACGGATAGAGCTGTGATTCTCACTGAATATTTCTTGTGCTTCTTTCATCTTATCTGTAAGGGTGTGGATGGGGAGCAGAACAATGTTCCAAAATTAAAAGTGGAGAAGACCTTAAACTGACCTCTTAAACTGAGATAATAACAAAGGAACATTGAAGGCCTGACTTCACAACCTCAGGAAAATGCCAAGCAATGTTGTACAGTACAACGAAGCAAAAATATTGGACCTTATTTTAGCTCTGCTCTGACACGTGCACTGAAGCCTTAGGAGATGCATGTGCTTTTCTACTCACGTGAAACACTTTTTTGTTGTTGTTAAAAATAAATAAATAAATCCTGCATGCCCACAAGTGGAGCTCGACTGGCTGCAGGATGCTGGAGAAGTGAAGGCTCTTGTACAGCTGGGGCAGGAGGTATACAGTGCACAGCCCTCTGGGATTTTTCTTTCCTCCCTTGGGAAAGGTTGGCAGCAATCAGATATGATGGAGTAGTAATGGAGTACAAGTGGCAGTCCTGGGAATGTGTGTGCTTTGCCATTGTCTACAACTTCAGCAAGCCCAAGTAGAGTCCCATCACTTAAAGAAATTGAGTTTACATTATATATAAATCTTTATACAAGATTATATACAGTGAAGTAGAAAATAGGTGTCCATGTTAGCTCTAAGAACAAATAGCTGTGAGGATTAAATTCCAGTTCTCTTAAGCTGAAGGTCCTTTTTAACCCAGTCCTGGCCATTATCGGGCAGAGTTAGGATGTTTGTGGCTACACTCAACACAAATTTGACAGCCAGAAGTTCCTCTCTGGGAATGAGACACTGGTGGGTGGCCATGGCTGTCCTCTGAACTGTTGGGTACATCCTGAGAAAGGACTCTAAATACCAAATCACACTCTCATCTCTTTCAGATGAAGATGTCTGAAATGCTGCTGGAATGGGTTTATCTGCAGAGGATTCCATTTCAACCCCATCTTCTCACTTTGAGGATCATTGACTTGTGATGAGCTCTTATAGGAAAGCATTAACAGCAAAGGCATGTTTGTACTGACATAAATGTGGCTGTTTAGGGTTGTAATGAGGGAATGTTCCTACTCAAAACTGTTCTGTAAGGAAGTTTGTATTCTGAAAAAGTGCTGCATATGTGAGGGGGAAAAAGTACAGTGGAAATGCTTGGCTAAAATGTTGTAAATCTACATAGTCTGCAAAATGTTTTTATTGTAAAATATCACTTTCCTTCCCATAATAAAATGTCAAACAAACAAACAAAAAAAAGAGCTAAGTCTGCAGAAAAATGGGAGTGCTGCAAATGAACTATTTAATCTTTTGTCTTGTCAGTCCAAGTGGACTTTTGTGCTCTACGCTTTGTTATTAGGCTGCTGTTGGTTTAGTTTTTACTTGTTTGTTTGCTTGTTTGTTTGTTTGTTTGTTTGTTTCCAAGTTTGGAGTGAAGAAGAACAATCATGTTTTGATCTTATTTTTAAAGGGAGAAAAAATATAAGTAATCAGTATTCTAAGTAATGAAATGGGGACTCTTAAGTAAAAAAAAAAATCCTACTTGTGTAGAAAGCAAATGCCAGAAAATAGTTTTAAATTTCACATTGCAATTAAAATTTGTCACAATGACAAATATAGTACATAGGGCTCCAGTATACCTTTGATGTAATTAAACTGAAATTTTGCAATTGCTTCATTATACCTCATTACAGGAAATTTATCAAAAAGCTTGTGGGAGTGAGCAAGAGGAAGGTCTGGATTCCTTTCAGGGAGGTGACGGACACTAATGTCCGATGGGATTTTTATCCAGAGATGCCTGCAGCCGTCAGCCTTGTCAGGATTTGTTTTTTATCTGACTAGCAGGAACTGTGACAAACAGTGTGTACAGTTACTAACAACATTGTGACGGCAGAACTAGGTGCTGTCAGTATTATCTCTTATAATACAGATATTTCTTAAGAAGCTGTGGATGCAGTGGGTGGTATGTAGTCTGTAAAGGTTGAGAAGAACTGTAAGAGATGTGGGCTCCTTTTCAATGGAGGCAGAGGGGAATCTCCTCCCAGATCTTCCACACCATATCTGAGATGGTTTTCCCATGCTTTTTGGCACAGCCTTGTCCAGGCAGCAGAAACATTTGCACTGTGAAGAACTGAAAGGGCATGGCTTTATCATCGTGTTTTATGGACACAAAAATCACTGCCACTTTGTCTGGGTGCAGCACACAGCCTGCCAAAGGTAGACTCAGATAAGCTGAGAGAGAGACCTTAAGACAGGGAAGCTGGGAGAGATTTGGCGTGGCCTCAGGAGAGGTGAGGGAATGAACTGACGAGAAACTGAGAGCTCAGCTGATCCCATCCCCATCTGAAATTCCCAGAATGTTATATCAGGATTACAAGCTTCAGATTCTGCTGCATCTTGCTTGAGAGAGCAACAGCTATAGGGAACATGCAGAATTTGATAAGTATATGAAAGAATACATTGAGTACAGATGGCGTCTGGCTTTATCTTTTCATGTTCTTGTGAAAGGATAACTTGCAATCCTAGGAGATTTCAGTCCTAGGGCATTAAATAAAACAGTTGACAATGAATGTTAATACTTGTCTTTTCTGCTCTGGTCAGTTGTCCTTAAAGTAACTCCTGCAGATTCCATCTGGCCATCCTTATGTGACATTGAAAAAGGCAGCACTGACTCTCTATTATAAAAATCATCTAACTGTTAATTTCTTTCTTCCTTCTTTCCTGCATGGGCAGACAGAATAGTAAGAAATTTCCTTTTGCTGCCAAGGAAAAAAAAATGATGATAGCAAATTTAGGTGCTTCCCTCTGCTCCATATCTTCTGCATTGCAATGGTGTTATGGACGTAAAGGTAAATGTGTGTTTTCTCTAGTTTTTTTTTTTTTTTTTTTTTTTTTTTTCCCTGCATGTGGAAGAGGGCAAACAAACAAACAACAATTTACCTATTTATTTATTTATTAACAGGAGAATATATAAACAGGATGGTCACATGTAAGGAGTGAAGATATTTGTTCTGTTCTTCCTGTTTATTGTGAGCTTTCAGACGGACAAATAAGCTGGAAATAGATCTTAGCATATTTGTTCATTCATTCTTGTAGGAAGGTGTGTCAGTTTGACATGCCTTACAATTCTGCCCTTTCTATGATGTTTAGCTTGCATTCAAGTATCTGTACTTGGTCTGTTTAGGAGGAAGCACATAATTTATTGTTGGATAATCATTGGTTGCCTGAGATTTTTTGAGGTGGCAAAGCAGATATCCACTGCATATCCTTAACAAAGTAGCCATCATGCTTCCATTTACAAACTTGAGAGCTGACTTATGCATGGAGATGAAAGCCATGCACCGAAGAAACCTGCGCATGACATACAAAGAATTAAACATACAAGCTAGCATATGCACTCTGGCTACACACAGAAATGCTGGTAGATTTAAGTATTTTTGGATTTTGTATAAAACCTCATATTTACTATAATAAATCTAAAGCAAAAATATTATATATATGCATATATATGTATATATAATTTTATTTTATTTATTTTCGAGAAAGAGGAAGCTTTTTAGTATACTGTGGTGAATTAGGTATTTCCAAGTTCAGATGTATCCATATGTATCAACTCTCATCTGTGACTCTTTGTAAGTCTTTTTTTGAGACTGTTATAGCTATAAAAACAACATAGCCAACTTCCTAGCTATGTCCTCTGCATTTCAACAAAGAATGGAGTACTGGGGTCAAGATAAGTCATCAAAAAATACATATGTTCAGGAAATCAAAGTAGGTGCCACCATTTCTTGAGAGACTTTATAGTCAGTTTGAGCTCAGAGGAGCCCTGACTTACATCAAACGCATCTCCAAAGAGTGTATTTCTGAAAAGCCAGGTTTAATACAACCGAAAACATCAGTGATTTGATCTGACTAACAAGAGCTGTTTGGTTTTTCTTTATGGCCTTGCAAATAATTATATTATGTTATATTCACTTTATTATGACATTTTCAATTAAACTCTGTAATTAAAATTTACTCTAATTGTGGTAAGACTTCACAACCCCTTTCATCACCATCATCATCATTATTGTTATTATTATTATTAATACTATTTAAAGAAATAGCTTCTCAACATTTTTGCATCTAGAGTAGAACCATATAATATATATATGCTGTTGAATGTCAGTATCATTTTTAGTAGTCATTCCTACCAGAATTATATTGGAATTGATCTCTTTATTTGTCAGAAGACTGTCAGGACTATAAGAAATGTGGGCAAATATGTGAGTGAAATGTAAAAATTTTGTTCTAAATCTAAATGTATTTAGATGTACAGACATAGATTTGCAAAAGCCCAGAATTTTTTTGTTGTTGTTTTTGTTTGTTTGTTTTTGTTTGTTTGTTTGTTTTTAAGCACTCCTATCTCAATTCATCAGGGCTTCTAGAAGATGTTCTACAAATATTCCAGTGATGGAAATTCCCCTCCGTTCTTGGCATTATATTCCATGTTTATATTAGAAAGTTTTTGTAATACCTAACTCAGTCTTCTTCCAACTCCATTCTTAGTAAACTTGGAAACCAACATGTCTGTGTTTTTGCAATGTCTTCTTTCAAACATCTTATCCCTACACTGAAAACAATTCTTTTGGTTATCTCGTATGTCTTTTCTTTACCCCGTTGGAATTTTCTCTATATCTTTTGTGAACTACATGGACTCTAAACTAGTGCACTATCACAGATGGAATTGTTACTTTATCCATCTTGCACATCACAGTAATGTTTATACACTTCAGTATGATTTTTTTTTTTTATTATTGCAAAAACATGATAACATTTATTCACTTTTAGGTGTTGATCTCTCTCTCTCTCTCTCTCTCTCTCTCTCTCTCTCTCTCTTTTTTTTTTTTCCTTTCAGTTTTATTTATTTATCCTCCCTCCTTTTCCCCCCTTCCTGAATTGCTCTCTTCTCACACTTTCAGTCTTCTGTTCATGACAGCTGGTGTTGCTGAAATTCCATATCTGGCACTTGACCTAACCAAAGTGCATCACTTTTCTTTCCCTGCTTATTTCTACATTTTTTCCAGGATCTTATAAAATTCTGGTCTCCAAAACACTTTCAGCCTTTCCCTGCTTTTTGTCATCTGACAGTTCGATAAAAATATTCTCTGATTCATCATTACTGTCTTTGATGAAAATATTTATTTAGCTCCAAGAAAGACCAACAACAGAATATAAGTTTTCACAATAAATTATTTGTAACTCACTTTTTAGGTAGGTTTACCAGAAGCTTGTATTAGTTTCATTTATATTGTGCTCCCACAGTTTGCTTATAAGAATATCAAGTCATACAGCGTCAAAGTGCTTGCTATAAAAATATTAGGGTGTATTGACATCAGTTGCCTAGCTGTACTACCTTTCTAAAGTACGTAGAAACTAATAGAAATACTTTGTGGCATGATTATTTTCTGTTTTATTTGTTTGTTGTCCTTTTTTTTTTTTTTTTCCCCTCTTTTTTGTGTATTTTGCTCTTGCTCTAACTGGGAACTAAGTAACATATAAATGAATAAAAAATCTCCGTCTCTCCTTTTTTTTTCTTTTTTTGCTTGTTAAAATGTAAGACTCTCTCCGACACCTGCCCCCCCCCCCCCCCCTTCATTCTGCTAGATATGTAGATATGATTACTTAGTGCAGTTATTTTCTGACGGAATTTCCTGGTCTTCTTTCTACAGGCGTTCAGAACATCTCTGTTCAGTCCAGGCTGAATCTAGATAATTCTAATTCTAATAATAAATTCTAGACAATTCTATCTAATCTAGGTAAGATTAGGAATACCTAGACTGTCTCTAGTGCTTGTTTGCCTTATAAGGTCTTAGAACCAGTCAGAGATAATCTTTCTGTATTTTTAGTTGACCAGTTTCAGTACTAAACTATAATTCCAGGTGGAATAAGATTTTTTTCCTAATGTGCTAACCAAAACTTTATTATTTGAAATTATAGTGGTTGCTCCTTGCCTGATCTTTGGTTGGCTTGCAAGCAAATTGATCTCCTTTTCTTTATTCCACTTTCCTCCAGGTTTGAACTCTGTTGTTATACTCCACCTCAGTCTTTTGAAAACTAGAGAAGCCTGAATCCCTTTTTGGCTGTCATGTATTTCCAGCCTCTTAGTTGTTGCTAACCTTCTTTACATTCTCTTTTAGCTTTTCTAATACATGGTGCCCAAACCTTTATGGCGCACTCCAGATGAGATTATCACAGAATCACAGAATTGTAGGGGTTGGAAGGGACCTCGAGAGATCATCAGGTCCAACCCCGCTGCCAAAGCAGGTTCCTTACAGCAGGCTGCCCAGGTAGGCATCCAGACGGGTCTTGAATATCTTCAGAGAAGGAGACTCCACAACCTCCCTGGGCAGCCTGTTCCAGTGCTCCGTCACCCTCACCGTGAAGAAGTTCTTTCACATGCTGGTGCGGAACTTCCTGTGATCCATTTTGTGGCCATTACCCCTTGTCCTGTCCCCACAAACCACTGAAAAGAGGTTGGCTAAATCCTTCTGTCTCCTACACTTCAGGTATTTATAAACATTGATAAGATCCCCTCTCAGTCTTCTTTTCTCCAGGCTGAACAGACCCAGGTCTCTCAGCCTTTCCTCATAGGGAGGATGCTCCAGGCCTCGTATCATCTTTGTGGCCCTCCGCTGGACTCTTTCCAGGAGATCCCTGTCTTTTTTGTACCGGGGAGCCCAGAACTGGATACTGTACTCCAGGTGAGGCCTGACCAGGGCAGAGTAGAGGGGGAGGATAACCTCCCTTGACCTGCTGGCCACAATTCTTTTAATGCACGCCAGGATCCCATTGGCCCTCTTGGCCACCAGGGCACACTACTGGCTCATGGTCAACCTGTCATCCACCAGGACCCCCAGGTCCTTCTCCGCAGAGCTCCTCTCCAGCAGGTCGCCCCCCAGCCTGTACTGATACGTGCGGTTGTTCCTTCCCAGGTGCAGGACTCTACACTTGCTATTATTAAACCTCATTTGGTTTCTTCCTGCCCATCTCTCCAGCCTGTCCAGGTCTCACTGAATGGCAGCACAGCCTTCTGGCATGTCAGCCACTCCTCCCAGCTTTGTGTCATTGCTGTACTTGCTGAGGGCGGACACTATTCCCTCATCAAGGTCGTCAATGAAGATGTTGAACAGGACCGGACCCAGCACCGACCCCTGGGGAACACTGCTACTTACAGGTCTCCAGCCGGACTCTGCGTCACCAATCACCACGCTCTGAGCTCAGCCAGTCAGCCAGTTCTCAACCCACCTTATTGTCCACTCCTCTATCCCACACTTTCTCAGCTTTGCCAGCAGGATGTCATGGGAGACAGTATCAAAAGCCTTGCTAAAGTCAAGGTAGATGACATCCACTGCTCTCCCCTCATCTACCCATCTGGTGATGCCATCATAGAAGGCAATGAGGTTGGTCGAGCACGACTTCCCCTTGGTGAATCCATGCTGACTACTCCTCATAACTTTCTTCTCTTCCAATTGCTTGGAGATGGCATCCAGAACAAGCTGTTCCAACACCTTTCCAGGGACAGAGGTGAGACTGACTGGCCTGTAGTTTCCCGGATCCTCTTTCTTGCCCTTCTTGAAGACCGGAGTGACATTATCCATTAGTGTTTCTAAGTAGTACAAAACAGAAGAAAAAACTCTGTATTCTTAACCATGTTCCTGTTATGACAACATAGATGGACACTTAATTCTTTAGAAGTACACTGGTATACATTTAAAATATGCATTATATAGTTTTTCTTCGGCCTTACATTAATAGCTCATTTCAGTTACAAAGAGGAACTACATGAAAAAGTGTGTTACTCCAAGCCAAAGACAAAAGTTCTTCATCAAATATGATCTCTTTCATAGAGTGAAAAAAGGAAAAAGCAAGCAATAATAAAACCAAAACCCTAATTATATGCTCTGCAGAAACAATTTGGCTAAATTGATTTGGTTCTTCACTATACTCACACAAGGGCCAGTTGGCTCACAGCTCTTCAGATTTTAATTTGCTGCCCTGAACATAAAGGGAAACTCTTGCTGTGGGCAGGCAGCAGAGGATAGCTGTTGATTTTAGGGATATTCCTACTTCCAGCTTGGGCGTGCTTTTATAGGCAATCATGTACCATGCCCATGCCTAAAGCAAGCCATGTTTTTAAAGAAATCATTGGGAATTCTGCTCAGTGCTTCCCCTTAAGTTCTATGTCAAAGCTTAGACATTTATGTGATGCTCCAAATATATCCATCCCAGCCTGAGCCATGACTATCTTGCTAATCTTCTGACATAACTGCAATTTGCAGGACTCTAGCTACAGGTAAAAAAGATGTAATTTTAAATTTAATTTTTTAATCAATAGTTGGAAGTGTCCTAGCCCATGATTTGTGATCCTTTCCTCCTTTTCACTCTTTCTGAGAAGATGAGGAATTTGACAGTCTGTGATAGGGTGTCTGGCATATAAGTTGCTAAAAGATAATTAGCAGGACAGCTTCTCATTTACCATGTGAAGGTGACACTGATACAGTGGAGCAGAGATGAAATTTAAATATTATCCTCAGTGACTCTGGCCAGCTGGGCCAGGTATGAATCACAATGTTCACCCAAGTGAGGGAACTTAATTTCTATCTTTAACAGCACTAACAACCAAGAAACAGGAGTCACAGGCTTGTAGGGTGAATTTATTCACTTTGATGCCTGGGCCTGACTGAGCATAGACTTCAGGTATGAGTGATGTTGTACCTGGGGACCATGTTAGGAGTGTTTGGCAAGGGAGTAGGGGAGTTCATGGTGCAACAGCCTGGGGCTCCTTCCCACCCAACATTTAGAAAGAGACCTTCACAAATTAAAGCTATAGATAATTAAGTTTATTTATAGAAGGGCCATGCAAGAAGTGTAAAGCTGCACCATGGGCATCCTGGCAGTGGTGAAGGGCAGTCTGCTAGCTAGTCCCTGGTTAGCAAGCATCTGTGAACATGAAAGCCTGTAGTCCCTTCTCCTGCTTTGTTGTGTAGAACTATTCTCCTTTAGAGTGGTGACGTTTCTCCCACTACTTCCACCAGCACATGTGAGAGGCTTTGAATCTTGTGCCCTGTGACATGATTTGGCTTGCCTCTGTGGGATTCTGAGAACTGAGATCTGAAATCCATCTGGTGTTAGTATCAGACCCTTATTATGTTTTTGCACAGTAGAGTTCAGCATCCTCCTGCAAATATTCAAATCTGCATTTTGTTCTCAGAAATAACTGCAACAGCTGTTGTAAAATGAAATCTAGGTAGTCAATATTAAGTTGCTGGTTGTACCCAATGCAACATACAAGTGGATGAATATTCCTGATGACTATTTTTTTCACTGTATGTAGGAATGCACAGAATTTTTTGAATCCCTTTTTATCCTTTATGAAACCTTATCCTTTTGGAGTAGTTGGTACTATTATGCATCTGTGAAGTACATGGAAACTAGTTAGCAAAATTAATACTCTTATAACTGATCATGCAATACTGAATAGAACAGTAGCCTACTTAGCCTATATCCTCTCACTTAAGGTGCTCAGAAGAAAGCAGTTAGGGAAAACTATAAGAAACCAGACCAGTTGTAAATGATTCTTCCTCGTGATTCTCAGTCTTCAGCAATCACAGTTGTCAATGCCATTGACACTTTGACAGTTAGGTCCTAACAACTCAATCATATTTTATGCTGTGAAGAGCCCTTTTCTTTTTAGCTTTTGAATGACATTTACTTGGAAGTTGTCCTGCACACATCACTTGTTACCTTCTTAAAGTTTTGCTTTTCTGCTATAAGTAAATAAATGCACTTTTGGCCTCAGGAAAAGTCATGAGTATGATCTAACTAGAGATATAAACTCTGTGAACACTGGGAAACTGGCATTTTAAGAAGCTCACCAGGTTGAAAGCCTGTTAGGCTTACAGTACTGACCTTGGCAAATTTACCTTGCTATCAAGGTACTTACTTTTCCAAAGTAAAAATGGATAATTTGTACTGGTTAACTAGAAAGGAGAAAAATAAATGTAAATATATATATAAAGAAAAATAAATAAACAAATAAAAATCATCTAGCACCAGAAGCTTTCAGGAATTAGCACAAACACCTCCTGAGCTAAATTTAGATTTCGTGCTGTCCTGGTTTCAGTTAGGACAGAGTTAATTTTCCTCCTAGTAGCTGGCAGGGTGCTATGTTTTGGATTAGAATGAGAAGAGCGCTGATAACATGCTGATGTTTTAATTGTTGTAGAGCAGTGCTTACACCAAGCCAAGGACTTTTCAGCCTCTCTCTGTCCTGCTAGCGAGCAGGCTAGGGATGCAGCAGGAGCTGGGAGGGGACAGACCCAGAACAGCTGACCCAAACTGGCCAAAGGGGTATTCCATACCATCTGACGTCATGCTGAACAATATATAGGGGTGGCTAGCTGGGGTGGAGGGGGGGCCGGCTGCTCGGGGATAGGCTGGGCATCGGTCAACGGGTGGTGAGCAATTGCATTGTGCATCACTTATTTCGTACACATTATTACTATTAATACTATTATTATTATTATTATTGTTGTTATTCTTTTCCCTGTCTTAATAAACTGTCTTTATCTCAACTCACAGACTTCACTTTCCCGTTTCTCTCCCCCATCCCAGAGAGGGAGAGGGGAGGGTGAGCGAACGGCTGTGTGGTGTTTGACTGCCAGCCGGGCTAAACCACAACACGTGCCCTCACAGGTGACTACCATTTAAGTGTAATAATGAGATAGCCTCTAGCCATTCAATGTGCAAATTTGACTGGGATCTTGCCTATCGTGCCTATGGGAGGACATATGTAGAAAGGAAGTAGGAGGCCTGTTATTGTGATACTGAATGAGTCTGAAATCTCCTGAATCTAATTAGTTTAATTTTTAAAACCATTATTTAATCAAACTTCAAAGAAGGAGAATATGGAGAATATCTTGAATATCTTTTTTTTTTTTTTTTTTTTTTTAACATTTGAAACATTAAAATGTAAGATGTAACATTATGTAAGATGAAACAAATGAAACAAATGTAAGATATAACAAATGTAAGATGAAACATTAAAATGTAAGATGTAAACCCAGGCTTCAGATAGGTTGAAATCACTTTTTTAAATATAAGGGATGAGCAGTTCTGTGCTTGACCTTTTAAGTCATGGACCAAAGTCTTTGCCTGGCTGGAAGCCTCATCACCTTTCTCCCTGTTGCAAAGTGGGAGAGCTCCAGGGCATGATAACATCTCAGTCACTGTCTTGCGTGCAAGTGAGACACATAATAATATTGGCCTGAATAGATTGACAGTTTATTTTATTCCATAGCTGAAGATTTGGACTACAGCTTCTTCACTGTTGCAACTGTCTTGAATGACACAGGTTAGCCATAGCTGCTCAGGGGAGAGCAGTTTGTAGACAAAATATCAGAGCTGAGTGCACCTACATTGTGGATTTGAGATTGACTAATACTGCAAAAGGAATAATCTGAATAACATTTATGTGGAAGTACACTGCTCAGGGCACCTGTACAGCCTAAGTTCAATGCCAGGCTCATCCAAGAGCACTTAAACCCATGGTTTTGGAAAGCACCTGCTCTATGGAAATGGTAGATATGAATGTGGTTATTTTATCTCCTCTTATCTGAATGAACAACTAACTGAAAAATAAATCTCTGTTAAGTATCACATTTTTTTTTCAAAAATAAAAATCTTTAATGCTGTGTAGATCTCATACCCTTACATACTTATAAAATATTTCTTATATCTGAGGTTGTGCTTCTGTAGTTGCAAGTATATTTTCATTTTTCTAGACAGATGGATGTTTCTTCCATGCAATGGGAAAAGGTGTTTTCTAAGGGACAGGAAATTATTTACTAGACAGATTATTTTCAGGTAGAATTTGCATGTGGAGACCTGCAGCTGGAAACTGCATATCATAATCATGGCTTTCATAAGATGATGCATAATACTATCATCCGTTTTTTCGTAGCCTCTTGGCTTTTTAATAATGTTAGTCTGGAATGTTTCCACTGTTCACGGGAATCTAAAGTTCAGTTAGCTGTTGAATTCCTCATTACCATATCTTGCAAATTCCTGTTGTTGGTTATTTGAATTACAAATTTTTCATGATACAAAACTGCTTTCTATTGTGAAAAGGTCTGTCTCTGACATCTAAATCAAGTTTATCAGCCAAACTATTGAACTGATGGCCCTGGTCAGCACAGTAGGATGATAAAATCCGGCTTTGAAGTATATAATCCTCTTATTAGTTATATAAGACAGGCTAGCAGGAAATTTCCCAAATGAGGTCTTAAAATGTTTTGTTCTCCACTTATTCAAAACCACCCTAAAACCTCAATAATGATATTTCAAGCCCTTCCTTGGGTGGAAACGTGTTACTATAATTTTTGGCATCTTATATTAATCAGAAACAATCCCTTACTTTCTGCTCCAGTCATTATTATTATTATTATTATTTACTTATTTGCTGCCAATTCTATCAATAACTGCTTTTCATTTACTCTTTTCAAACCTCTTGGGATCCTAAAATATTAGTTTCTTTTGTTCTCTTGAGTAGTTTTTTCTGTGGGAAGAGCAGCTGAAAAAGCATTAAAAATACACCCACCAGCAGCTTTGTTTCTTCCTTAATTTTTTAAACTTATTTCAAAGCCAGTAACTCAATGCCAGTGTACTGAGCATGCTCTTGGTTTGCACAGAATTGTTGGATTTAGAGGTTAGAGAGCTGCATTCCCTCATTTAATGTTCTAAATCTGTGACATATTTTAATTCACAGAAGGGTCATGCTGATTTAGCTGATAATGGTTTCTATTAATTCCACATGCTGTACCAATTAAAATCTGGGCATGTAAATTAAAATGTTTACTGTGGATGAGTGGAAGACAGAAGAGGCTATAAGCCCCAAATGCTTCTTTGAAGTGTAGCTCTATTTGAACAGAAAGAGCTTCTAAACATTATACTCTGGTTTCTCTGTTTATTATGTCTCAATCAATCCTTATCAAATGTGCCCAGGTTACAATAAACAAGGTTTTTATTTCCTTAGCTGGCAACCTTGACAAACTGGTGCAGTCTGTCAGAGCCAGACTAGGATCTTTCCATCACAGATTACATGACTAGTAAGAAAGATTCTGCAGGCCAAAATCTGTCCTCAGTTGCACTCCGGCAAGCCTGTTATCTCTGTTGTGTGTCCTCAGTGACACCAGAGCAAATCCCTCCTCTGTGACGGAATTCTTCAGCTGCAGGGGAAGGGTGTCAGAGGTAGTGAAGAGACTGGTGCATGTTCCCCTTATATAGCTCTTTGGTTGGTTGATTTTATAAATTGTGCATTCTTATTGAAAAAAGCATATAAACATAGAATCATCCTGCTTTATATTGTAACTGATTAACAATTAGTGAACAACATTATTAAAGATGAACCAGATGGGTCAGAATACAAACTCATCCCTTGGTTTCTATCTATGAGCAATTCCCTTTGTACTTCCATTGTGTTATCAAAAGAAAAATGAATTTGAAAAAATCCACATTTTACAGTCAGATTTTTACTGAAATCTGTCAGAATTGAAATATCAAGAGCTTATAAAGTACTTTCTGGAAAGGAACACGAGTAACAAATAACATCTTGCAGCAACAACTTTGTGTCCTGTATTTTTGATAAATGATGGTTATTTATCAGGTCATTCATTTACTCCCTTTTTGTCCATGCATAAATGGATATATTGCTTATCTTTGTGTACCTATAGAATATTTTGAAGGAAAACACTGATACAAGAATCAGGCTATGAGCAGTACTCTTCCACTGTGACTTGCAATGAGTAAGTAGTACTGGGCTACATCTGGACCTTTGTGTGTGTTCAGTTCTGTATAGTGTAATTTGTATCTGACAAGCTTACTAAATGTGAGAGAGTGTGGAAAAAAAAAAAAAAAAGTAATACAAGTACCCCTGATGTTGTTGACTTTCTTTTTCACAACTGCCAGTAGTTCAAACTTACAAGATCATAGACTGTGATAAGCATGCACAGGAAGGCAAAGCAAATGAACAATTTTATTTGAAAAACATTTGCAAATCACTTTTGTTAGCAGCTGAAATAACTGTGATTATGAATATAAAGTATGTGATTGACAGAGTCAAGAGAATTGCTTTGAGTTTCGCAGAGTGCTGGTGCTTAATAGAATAAATGAAATGCATTTTGCAGGTTTATTGTTCAGGTTTTAAGAAATAGAACTTTAGTTTCTCTGGGTAACATTGCATTAAAAATCCAGGTTACAATATGTACTTTAAAGAAGGTACAGGTTATATGCACCACCTAACATTTTCTGGTAAAGATGCATTATGGATCTGACCACTTCTACATTGAATCGTTGCATATGGTATGCTTCAGTTTATGACCTGATTAAAAATGCTGTAGTACTGTCAGTATTCTAAAAACAGAAAGTTTATCATAATTAGAAAAAAAAAAACGTAAAAGAAAATAAATAAGCTAGGTGATAACAGAGGAATAGTATTGCAGATCCACTGCATGGGTAGTTATCAATATTTAAGGAAAAAATATGAATAGCTTTAAGAAAAATCAGATATTTCTATTTATTTTGAGAGATTCTTTTAGATTCATTGTATTGTGAAAAAGCTAAACATGTATGTTTAACATAAAAGACAAGCATAATCCCTGATGGCAGGCAGGCAGGTAGGTTAGTAGAATTTGCTTTTCAAAGGGGATGTTGGCATTCTACAGCTTGATAGGTAGAACAGCAGTTGCAGGAGAAGAGGGATTTTTTTTTTTCTTCTTGAATGGAATTAACTGGTCTTTATTAAATCATGAAAATAAGGGGAAAGATTGTCATAAAGAGAATCTAATTAGAGATTCTCTGAGGTCATGAAACAGTAAATCCAGCAGATGTGCACAACAGATGTATATAGAGTATCAAAAATATTAGCCATTGTTGTCACTCAGCTGGTGACATCCAGTTGTTGGTATGTCAAAATTTACCTAATTTTTACCACCATATCTATGCTAGTAACTATTATGTGGCTGAAGTAAGGCATTGATAGATATTTGCATTCAAAATACATTGACATTATGGTCAATGTAATGGTAATCACTGGTCCATAAAACCTTTAAAAGTTTTACTTAAGCTTTACAGTAACTGTTTGGCAATTTCCAGAGATACACCAACAGCTCAAAGTCCTATGTTTGCAAATATTGTGGAGCTTTGCATTCATTACAGCTATGCAGAACAAGGTCTTTCAGCACTAGCAATCTGACAATTTGGCAAAATATTAAGAAAGTGGTTGGGTTTGAATAATATTTTTAAATTATTAAAAATAAAATCCAATGGACTTTATTTATTTATTTAAATCAAGAAGTAAAAATTTGAACCTAAGTTTTAGGGACAATGGTCATAAGTATATGCACATTAGGTTGTAACAAAACAAGGACTGTTATGTTAGAACAAAAAGGGGCTGGTAAACTTCCTCAATGATTTGTTCAGATTGACAGAATTATTATCTTCATTGTCATACAAATGGGTATACACTGATAAAATCTGCAGGTGGTGCAGTGTTGGTAGGCATTGTCAGTTCACAGGGGATTTGAATAGTATGTGCTCTTGAGGAGAAATTAAGAGCTTGTATTTGAATGCTTATCAAAACTTTTGCAGCAGGAGTGGAGATCCTGGACTAAAAATGGCAGAGAAGAGAACATCCAAGTTAGTAGTTGATCCTATTATGGTCGGCAAGGTAATATAGTTATTTAAAATGCACCTATGTTTTCAGGTATATATATATATATATATATAATATAACTTTAATATAATAATATACAATTATATTATCAATATAATATAATAATAATATATAATATGTAAATGTAATATAATAATGTAATTATTATCCAGGACATATAAGAAGATATTTGTGTGTTTTGTCACTGATGAAAGTCACTGTTGAAATCTCAATGATCCAACATGCAGCTCTGATCACCAAATTGTAGGGAAGACAAACTCAAACTGAAGAATGTACAGAGAAAACTTCCAGGTCAAATAGGATGAGGAAGATCTTGTCTTCACTTCACCAATAAGGAGGCAGACTGAAAGGGTTAGAAAGATCAACAAACTTAGCAGGAGGGTAAACAATGGAGAGGGAATCAAATGTGAAAGAAAATGCTGAAACAGCAAATAGGTATTAATTGGTCATGAATAAACTCAGAAATTCAAAGATTTGTAATTGCTAAGGTCTGAAATGGCTTCTAGTAGATCAACACATTTAATTTGAACTGTTTATCAGGAGAAAGGTGTTATGTAGTTGTCTAAAAGCAGAAGAGAGAATTAAGTGAATGAGAAATAATTTCAGTCCAAAATCCTCACAGTGCTGTTGGCCCCTATATATAAAAGAGGTTAAACTGTCCCAAGAATTTCAAACACTGCATAACATGGAAGGTGGTGATCAAGGTCTGTGTTTACTGTTGAAACTTCCCCCAACCTTCACTGCTAGCTCATGCTGTCATACATGACCTGATAGACATTTTCTGGATATTGCTGGGCTGCAGTGACAGTCAATAAAATTGGTCAAGAGGTCATGATCATCTCACTGAAAGTTTAAGAAAGTTTCCTATAAAATGCTGACTTTACAATGACTAACCAAATAAAACTGTAGATATTCATGCTTTAATCCATTAACAAGCTAATGAGTGGAAGTACACCATATTTGGTGTACATACATATTCATGATGACTGTCAGGTCCTATTTCAGCACGGATGTTGAATATACAGAGTTTCAACCTGGGCAGTCCTGTTATTGAATATAAACATCAAGGAAAGTTGTCTGTCTACTCTCTTGTATATAATGACTCTTGTGTAATACTCTCTTGTATAATGACTCTTATTTATCCTCTAACATCCCTTCAGAGCCTGTGTTGTGTCTGGTTTCTTTACAGCATTCCAGCAGCTACACTTCAGTGACATTGTGGTAATTTTGGATTCTGAAGACCTGTGTGAGAATGGGGAAACCAAGAGGAGAGTTTTGTTGATCATTGGTTTTATTTGTTTTGTGTTTGTTTGGAGAAACATGGCCTGGCCTTAGACAGAAAAAATACTATGGAAAACAAAGCAACCCTCTACATGTGAAAAGAAACCCAAAGAAGTTCCACTTCCATCTGTCTTTATACTTGCACATGGTTGCACCTACTTGTCATTTTGTAATACCCAAGTTACTAAATGTACCTATGTACTTTAAAATCCAAAGTTTTGAACAGCAGAAGCTTGATTTGCAGCACATACTCCTTGCCTCCCCCTATCTGTGATAGAAAAGTATCAATAGATTTTGATTTGATAAAATTAGGATTCCCAAAATCACAACAAATCATGAAATTACTCTTGTTTTTTTGTTGTTGTTGTTGATTTTGTTTTTTGTTTTTTGTTTTTTGTTTTTTTTTCCCTCCTGGAAGAAATAGTGCATGAAAGACAAGAAGAATTTCACATTGATAGTCCAATGTGTTCAATGCTTTTTCTGGTAGCAGTTTTAAAGTTTCCTCCCGTCTTTTGTTTATATAGTATATTGATAATGATAACAACCAATTGCTGTCATAGTCTTATCTATACTGCCATAAAAATAGCATCCTAACACCTGGATCATGCATCAAGACTACTGCCAGCCCTCGACTATATATTCCAGACAGGGAATGGGAATTTCAGAAGAGCTTAAGTATATGCTAATTCTATTTTTTTCCTTGTTCAGAAACTTAACAGGATAGCTCTGATTAAACACTTGGAAAAAGAAAAATGGGTGTGTCTAGATGCAAAATAGCCCTATGTTTGCCATGAATCACTTTTAAAACCTTTTAAGTTGGGAACCTTTTTTCCTTCCATGCACATAAATGCAGCAGGCTGAAAGCTAGGTACTTAGAGGCCTTACCTTAGCTGGCTTGTACTAAAAAGAACCAAAAAACCTCACTTATTAAATAACCTCCAAAAGGACATATGCTTTTTGGAAGAACAATTGAAATGCATTATTTGTGCTTGTGATTACCACAGATGCTGCAGAGTAGTGAAAGAATAGTAATATCTAATATCTTCTGAAGTAAGAATAAAGATGCTCTCCTCCTTCCCTGTTTCAGGATGAAGTGCATTCTACCATACCTCTATGTAGGGGACACTTACAATTTGGTTTATCAATCGTCTAATCCTGCTTGGAACAGTTGAGGTACCTGCTTGCTCACTGATGGGCTCCTCTGGCACACTGATTTCTCCTCCAGCTGGTATGTATGAGTGCAGGAGGCTGCAGGTTTGTGGATGCTCAAGATTTACCTGGCTCACCGGGCACCTGCAGCCTATGACTTTATCTCTTTGCCATCTGTCACAAGAACCACACCTCTGACTTGCTTTTCCTGGCTGCTAATTCAGGTAAGGATTAGAAAAGAGTTTTGTTGTCTGGATGCCACAAAGCTTCCAATGACCTCCAAAGGTGAACTTGCCAGGGTGAGTAAAAGCAGAGCTAAATCTGGTAGCCTATGTATAAGTATACCTTCAACTTGGGCTTTCTTTTTATATCAAAAGAAAAGAATAGGGAAAAAAAAAATCTAATTACATAAGCAAAATAAAGTTTTTCTGCTGTGTTGGCAAATTTCTCTTTTGCAGGGATCCCAGCAGACCTCTAGTATGGAATACATTTCTGCAGCCTGCAAGGGTAAGTTGGGGCCAGCAGGGCCCGCTCTGACTCCTCTCCCAGTAAGTGGACAGCTATGGCTTGTGCTGCTGTGTTGCATATTATCTAACATTTTTCCATATCAACCATGTTAAATGATAAGTAAAACACCAACCCTTCTCCACCCCCCCCCCACCCCCATACACACACACACACACCCTCTAGAAAACAGAATTAGGTTGGAGAAATCTATCAGCAATGATAAGTGGTTGTAGTTCAGCTGAAATACAGAATCCAGATGAAATTGAAGTGGACTATGCTCCATATTTCCTATACATTTGTACTAACTAGTGCATTTTTAAAACTCTTTTCTCTTTTGTTCCTTTCTCCAGCTGCCAACCTACAACATAAATGACTTTTCTGTAATATCACTTTCCTCTGATGTTGTAATAACAAGACACAGTGCCTTGGGGACTAGAAGTAGTAAAGAACTAAACAGTTAGATTAGACTCTTGAATCAGAAGGATGTTGCTTTTATAATACTGATTGTTGCTTGTTATTATTTTAATGTGCACAGAATTTTATTAAGTGGTTTTGAGAAAATGTCTTAAGGAAAATATCTCTGCCCTGATTGTTAGGTCTGCTTCAGATACATTTATCACAGTTAAATGACATAACCATGGGTCTGTTTTCCATCTCCTTTCACTTCTCCATGTTCTTGGCCTTGTAAGGAGCCTGGCCACCTCCACTTGGACCCGGTGTAATTTTACTTCATTGTTTAACTCCCTGCATTTAACATTTCTGTTGTGCTGTAAGACTCTATCCGTTCTTCCCTGGTTCACCACAGTAAAGTTGCTGCACTTTCACAAAACAAAATAAAATCAACACCTGGATATCAAGTTACTGTCTGATGATTCCCCTGCCCTGAAAATCCTGTTCATCGCAGTTGGTGTCAAGAATAAATTATGGCACATTGACTTGAGCTGTGTCTCTTAATGTCTAAGTTTTTTTCCAGTTATCTAAATGACATTTATTGTAAATGCTACTGTCTCCCATAGTGCATTAAAGTGTACATACATAACAACACTCTCAAGGCCTTATTAAATTAAAATAATTTACTAATGCCGGGTAGGAGGGGAAGAGGAGCAAAGATAGGTTGGAATTAAACAGTTGTTTAGTATGGGACTAGTAAGATGTCTTCTTTTTTGTTTGTTTGTTTTTTTGTAATGGCAGTTATCAGATTCAGCTGCTGCAATGTATGGGTACTGTGTTACCTAAACATATTAAAGAGCAAGAAATTTCAGGTATTCATTCCTGCAGCTTTTGAAAATAACACTCTTCTGGATATGCCTTGTATCATTTAGAGGACATGATTTCTGGCAGTAACTATACATTTTCAGTGTTTTAGCAGAGATTTCTTGTGCTGGTGACAACCCCCTGTTGCTGTCACCATTATCTGAGAAATACTACTCTCTGCCAAAACTGATACTCTTTAATGACCTGTTACCATTTAACAGTAAGCATTAAAATTGTGCTTGTTGATTTAGATTGTTCTGTGCATTTTTTTTTTTAAACATTGTATAAGTGCATATGCATTATCCTTTAATGAGTCAGGTTATTTAAATTTCAGATCAGATTGGGGATGTAGCAAGTGTAATGGTTCTATATTTCTCTACCATCTGTCACTGAGGAGCTCCTTAAAGCTGCAGCCTCAGTTAGAACAGCTTGGTTTTTTAATCTCTTTTACAGTTTCTGCGCAAAGACCAGAGACAGATTTCTCATCTACTGAGAACTATTTTTTATCTTTTTTTTTTTTCAATTAATTAAACCTTTATAGCAATTTTGCTAAAACTGTATTGGCATTATGGGATGTTACGTATATCTAAGTAACTCAGACCATGGATATTTCTTGCAGAAGCTCACAACTTGAGGTAGTCATTTAATGCAAAGCCCTGGTGCTGAAACAAGGCAAATGGCTCATCTTAAGTTGCACTCCAGCAAGGAAAGGAGGTATTGCCTGATTTTACCGTTTTTCTTCGTTTTGTTGCAATTGAGGGAGATCAGACACTTGTAGCTGAAGGAGAGGAATCACTCACTCATTTTGGAAGTGAAAAGGGCATAACGAAAGAAGAGACTCTGTAAAGATGGGCTGAGATGCCTCCGGCTTACAAGTCTTGCAGAATTTGAGTGGTAACAATCCCTAGTTCTTCACAGGTTATCTGAGGAGTTTTCCCTATGACGATTTTGTTCTGAATTAATGACATTTTATCAAGGCTATCTGCTTTTGGTTCATGCTCTCCTTCATTCCGTGACAGCTAACAGACTATCCCCTGGGACTAAGTCACTCTTGCTCTGGTGGATCATGGGCTGTAGGCATTAGTTGGTAGAAAGAGCTGAAACAGGCTGGAGACCTGAAACCTTAAAGGAACACCCTTTAGGAGCTCCTGAAAGCATTGAAAGAAGCAAGCCTGGATGCTGAGAGCAAGTAAGTGCTTATTCCAGTGCTGGAAAAGCACTGCCTTTGACAAAAAAGAAAAGGGATTGGTCTGTAAAAACTAATTCCCTTCCACATGCCCCTCACTTTCCTCAAGAGTAGAGCACAACTTTTATTTTGTCTTCCTGAAAGCAGCTATGATATCCTCCTTCTGAATGCCTGTGTTATCTGGTTAAGTAGTGCTCTTCTTGCACAGCAAGAGGCACAGTGGCATAGCTGATAAAGCACAAGGCTCTGGAG
Source organism: Cygnus olor (assembly GCF_009769625.2). NCBI lineage: Eukaryota > Metazoa > Chordata > Aves > Anseriformes > Anatidae > Cygnus > Cygnus olor. Next base: position 16,667,640 of record NC_049198.1, on the reverse strand, counting down.
ATATAATCCCATGTGTCCTGCAGTGATCATCATTTTCTTCTCTCCCTCTTTCTTTTACATAGTTTGTAAGCTCTCCAGCAGGCAGTTGCACGGAAAGACCTAGATCTTTCTCAGGGCCTTAATTTATTTATTTTTAAAATAAAATATAGCGGTATCTCTGCAGTTTTATTTAACTCATCCACCTCTCAGGTGGGTTGAACTCTTAGAGCACAAAAAGGAAAGCCCCAGTCTAGTCCCCCATTCTTTTTTTTTTTTTTTTTAAAGTCAGTTATTTTCATAAGTGATCGACAAAGAGCATTAGGTAGTTTTTAGTTTCTTTCTATAAAGTGTCTGCTGTTGATTTTAGTGATGCTGGCTGATAAGTAAATACATCTCTTATTAGTCTATTACATAGCTTAAACGGATGATGGTATGATCTTTAAATGACAATGTACTGCCAGTGAGGACAAATAAAAGCTATCTACTATCAGCTACTGTATATACAGAAGCAGCCATGTGTACAGATTAAACCCATTATATTTGCAAACAAGGCAACCTTTCCTACTGCTTTGAAGTGTTGGCTTGTAATTTGATCTGCATTGCTGATATGTGAAATGAGAATTGTGAGCAAAGTCATAATCTTCCTCCTACGTGTAAATGAACAAAATGGATGTTGCATTCTATTCTGCAATATAATTCATGTCTCAATAACATAAGATATATTTTTTTTGTCTTTACATATCTAATTGCCTTCGTGCTGCTATGACTTGTAGAAATTCAGTCCCTGTCATGAGTATTGCTCACATTTGTCCTGTGAAACTGGTCCTGAATTGCTGTAAGAAAGCACTTTCATATGTTCCTGAGTCCTTGGCTACTTTAATTCATTAGAGTATTTTCTTCTCTTCAAAATGAGTTCACTAAATAACATTGACTTCCCATCAGAAAGATGTTTTCTGCTGGACAGGTAGGACTTTAGTACTGTAATTTAATATGTATTACTAACCACAGTTGTGATTATGTACTGGTACTGAAAAATGACAAATGACTTTTTCACCTCTGTTCAATTTCAAAGTAGTCTGTAACACATAATCTTTTCTGTTGGTACATTTGGGTTTCCTGAAATTACTAGATAAAAATGTGCTAGACCATAGGCTTGCACAGAGAATGTGTCTTAAAGCACATGCATCAGAATATTTTTCAAGTGTTGGACTGTGTATAAACACTGAAAAAAAATAAATCACTGAAAAAAGGAGATTATTAGAATACTCAAAACACAAGGCTGTCCTAATTCAAAGTTTTATTTACCAGTGGGATTAAAAAAAATTATCCCATTATACTTAGCGTAATACTCTTACCTGAACTTTTGTAAGTTCTGAGTTTTCTGAGTGTACAATGTATTATATATAATTTATTATAACACTTTCTAAAATCTTTATTCTCATATTGTGCTCAAACATGGCACAGAGACCTTGCTGTTCTTTGGGCAGGGCCTTGAACATCCTGGCTTAATGTGGAGGACAAGCTGTCATCACTGTATGTGGTGAAAGGAGGACAATAGGAATTCACAGGAAATATGATTGCAAAATTCTAAGGTATATGGTAAAATATCCAATGGCATATCCTTCATATAAGATAGGGATAGATTAAAACATTAGAGGGGAAAGGCAAAATATGCATATGCCTTGTATGATTTGTAAAACACTGAGAAAGAAGAGAAAGGTGACTGAAAACCTGCAGATTTGGGGGTGAATATTGCCTGCCCATTCCCCTGGGCAGTGAAATTGCAGATTTTAAATGCCTCATAAGTGTCGTTGCTCCCCGTCCTACCTGCTGTGGCAAACACCTGCACTTTGGGAATCTGCCTTCCTAATGTGGAAGGCAGCCAAGAGCATTACAGAGAGGCAGCTCACCTACCCTGCCGCAACCCAAATGCATTTAGGTCAATGTTACTCAGGGGTTGTACTCATAGCTCAAAGAACTTTAAGGAAACAACAAGGTTGCTCATACAAATGCCTACAGAGGTGTTTATTCAGATATTCAGATCATCCATATCTGCAACTGTTACCTCACCAAAACAAAGACCAGGCAGGCTCTGACTTGCAGAGCCACATGACAGCTTGCCATGGCACAGAGCATTCCTCCCTTCCTGCAGCAGTAACACACAGCCTCTGCCTGGAGGCTGCAAAATTTCTGCAGACCAAAACAATCTGAGCATGTTTCAACAATGCAAAGTGAGTATTATCAAAGTGTTTTCCAAACTTATCTTTAAATCTTGTAGTACCTCTGGAGGAAGATGTGCTATCCCTTCTTAATGGACAGGTAGATGGAGGTGCTAGACAAATGAATGCCTCTCCTTGACGCTTTGGAGGGAAGAGATGTCATCCAGAGGGACCTGGACAGGCTTGAGAGGTGGAACCATGCAAGAATCATGAAGTTCAACAAGGCCAAGTGCAGGAGGCTGCAGCTGTGTCAGGGCAATCCTGAGCACAAATACAGGCTGTGTGGAGAATGGATTGAGAGCAGCCCTGATGAAATGAACTGGGGATGGTGGTGTATGAGAAATTGAACACGAGCTTTGGATAATGCCCTCAATAACATGCTTTAATTTTTGGTTAGTGCTGAAGTGGTCAGGCAGTCGGGCTTTGAAGGTTCATTCCAAATGAACTATTCTATTGCTGACAACAAGTACTTTCTGCCCAGAAAACCAGCCATGTCCTGAGCTGCATCAAAAGAAGCCTGGCCAGCACGTTGAGGGAGGTGATTGCTCCCCTCCACTGTTTTCATGAGACCCCCACCTGGAGTCATGAATTCAGCTCTGGAGCCGCCAGCACAAGAAGGACATGGGCCTATTAAACTGAGTCCACAGGAGGGCCACAAGGATGATCAAAGGGCTGGAGCACCTCTCCTGTGAAGATAGGTTGAAGAAGTTGGGGTTGTTCAGCCTGGAGAAGAGAAGGTTGTGGGGAGACTTTAGAGCAGCCTTCCAGTATCTAAAGGGACTTGCAGGAAGCTGGGGAGGGACTCTTTGTCAGGGGGTGGAGTGATAGGACAAGGAGTAATGGCTTTAAAGTTAAAGGTAGATTTATATTAGATATGAGGAACAAATTCTTTCCTATGAGGGTGGTGAGGCACTGGAACAAGCTGCCCAAAGAAGCTGTGGATGCCCAGTCCCTGGAAGTGTTTAAGGCCAGGCTGGAGGGCACTTTGGACAACCTGGTCTGATGGGAGGTGTCCCTGCCTATGGCAGGCGAGGTTGGAAAACAAATGACCTTTAAGGTCCCTTCCAATTAAAGCCGTTCTGTGATTAGATTGGAAGTGATTTTTCTTCCGTAGCAGTTTCTTGTTTGTTCAGCCAGACCTCCCTTCAGCAACTGCTTCAAGTAGTGTTCTCATTGCTGTTTAATGCTCTTAACTTCCTGGAATCAACGCAGCTGTCGGAAAAAGCTGTGGCAACTGTTCCTTCAACGAGACATCAAAACTTTTTATTAAGGTCAGTTCTATCACAAGAGAGGCATCAGAGCCATATTAGTATCCTGAAGGGGCAATTTTGGGGGCAGATATCTTGTACAGACCTGGGGTCAAAAGTGGGGTCAAAAGCTGACTTGACGTTCAGATTCCAGATTGAATCTGCGGGATTAATTCTTAGGAGTAGAGGCAAAAGGGCCAATCTTCTTTTATTCATAAATTAAACAAAGCTATTGAACAAAACATTGAAGGACACGGCAGCAGACTATTTCCCATTTTTCAGAGCACGTTCATGATAACCAATTAAATGTTTTAGTGATAAGCAGGTACACATCTATTTCTTCCCTGAAAATTAAGAAAGAGTGCTAGGTAAAACATGAAGTATATGGAAACAATTGGTCCAAAGTTAGACAGCGGGACAAAAAACAGTGCTAAAACCACTGCTTTATTACAGCCATTTCCTTAGGTGAAGCTCACCTCTTTCTAATGACAGGATGCTCCTGAAGAATATTCAGTGACTCTGCCTACCACATGGATATTTGTCTTGCTGTATGGAGATGTCTACAGCCAAGTTAATAACCCTAACCTCCCATTCAAGTTTTTAGGGGTAAGTAAAACCATGCTGGAGGCATTTAATCTAAAGCCAACAACTATGTTAGATAAATCATGCCCTAAAATTTCCCATTTATTCACTGACTATAAGAGAAGCTGTGGGCCAGCACTTCAGCAGTAGATGTTAGACTAGGTGTCTGAAGTTGAGAAACAAAAATAAGTTAGTTTTATTTAGAAAAAAAAAAAATCCAGTTGTATATTTGACTTCTCTGGAAATTTTTAATTTTGTATTTTGAAAATAAAATCTACACCACCCCCCAGAATCACCATCTGTTACGTGAATTAATATTATGGTGGCTAGAATGAAAACATAATGTTTTGATTTTGGTGAAGGAATAGTTTTCCTCAAACTCTGTGGAATAACTTTTCATCCCAGACAAGTTTAGGCTGAAAATAATCTCAAAATGTGTCATTTTTTTCTCTGAAATAGAGATTCTGAGGTTTGACCAGTTTTACTTAGGAAACAATTCTACGAGTCAGAAATTTGTCCCAAAGTAAAGTAATTATACATGTAGACATGATAGGATGTGTCCTTCTATGGAAATTTAACCTAGGCAGATATTAAGGGCTTTTTGGTACTTACCCAATATATTTATTTGGAAATTCCAGATTGATGACAGCTTAATATAACTAGATGAACTGTACTACATATGTAGTTAGGTTATCTTATGTCTTGCGTCCATCTTCAGGAGCATGTATCTTCAACAGAAATACAGAGAACAGTTCATTCAGTTCATTCAATGGAAATTAAAGTGAAAAACAGGCAGTGAGTGCACAAATAAAAAAGTGAAGAAACAAGAAAGTAAGACTGGTGGGAAGCAGGGTACTTTCATACATTAAGGTGTCCATTTCATCATCCTATTCAGATAGATTTTTAATTAGATTTTGTATGTAAACTACATCAGTTTGTTCTTGCGGAGCTCTTCAAAGAGAGGTACCATTTATGGCTGTGTATATCTTGTCTCTCCAACATGGCAGTGTGTGGTGTTAAAATCCCAGACTAGCCTTGCCATTGGGCTCAGCCGCTGCTGCTCCCCAGCAGCAGTCTGGTGCCTGTGTGGTGGCACAGCATTGTCCATTGCTCTGTGTATGGGAGCCCTGGGGCTCCTCTGTCGTGTGGCCTGCTTTCAGCTATTTTGTTCTGCTTCCTTGTGTTTTCCTATCATTTTATAGTCCTCCTCCCCTCTACTGCAGGTTTATCTGCAGGTAACATTTAGCTCTCTGTGCTGGTGTTAGATTATTTATTTATTTATTTATTTATTTTGCTGCACAGAAGCTGTTAAATGTCTAATTAAATACAAGAACATAAGATCTAGAAATAGAAATAATTAGGAGTTAACAGTTCCTTGAAAATTAACAGTAAGGTGGCTGCCCATACCTGTGCAGGAGATGATGAGAATTAACACTTAGAATGGAAGGGAGATGTGCTCGTCTGCCCACATCCCCTCCATCTGCTTGTGGCTGAGTGTGGTGGTTTTGTTAGCGTTCATAAAGACATGTAATCCACAAAGTAATTATATGAAGGTGCTTTTATTAGGCGCCGGAAGTTAGGGGCATGCCTTCCCAAATCTAACTTCGTCTGATTTGTTCACTCAGTTCTCTTTCATCTCCTAAAATATTACATATGCATTAAGTTTCACAACACAGCTATGCATATTCATTTCCTAGCTCCGCCTAGCCCCGCTTCGTATGCTAATTATCTTCTCAGTCCTTCTGCGCTTGCATATTACTCTCTGGTGGTCGTCCGAGTGGTCATCAGGATGAAGTAAGATGTCTTCATCAGAGTTGAACTTTTTAACCTTTTCTTCTTACGCATGCTCTCTGAGCCCTTGGTGTCAGTCCAAACTGCAAGGTTGGTTTGATCCAGTTCCTGGAGTCCAAGAGGCCCCAGTTATCTAGATGTCTTGCAAATTGGACATTCTTTTAGTCCTCCTCCCTACTCCTCATCATGAATCGGTACATTCTCTCATGCTATCCTTGCACATATATTTTGTATCTTCCAAGCGCAGCCCTGGAACAGTACATCGCAAATGTAACACATATTAAGCAATATTGTATATTTCATCTTCCATTACCAACAGTTTCACGCTGCTGGGCAGCTGATCTCCACCATAGCCACTCTCTCACTCCCCCTCCTCAAAGGAAAAGGAAATACAATGGAAAGTGATGAAGGCCTGAGATAAGGAGGGAGATCACTCACCAATTATCGTCAGAGGAAAAAGAGATTCATGGGAGTCTGCAGGGCTGGTTCTCACTCCTCACTCTCCCAGCTACTGTAGCACAGCAGTTTTTTTGTTGTTGTTGTTTGTTTGTTTTTTATTTTTTTTCCCCTTTCTTCAATCCGCTTTCCCAGTGGCCCAACCAGCATCACCCACTGGCTCAGCTCTGGCCAGTGGTGGGTCCCTTTGAAGCTGGCTGGAGCTGGCTCTGATCTGACAAGGGACAGCTGCTGGACTCTGTTCACAGAGGCCACCCCTTCAGCCCCCCTGCTACCAGGCACAGTTTGCTGAGCTGTCTCAGCCATTTGCTCTTTCAGAGGAAAAATATATCAGCAAAGTGCAGAGAAGATAAGAAGAAACAGTGTGGGTAAAAAAAAATAAAAAAATAATAAAAAAAGCAGGGTACAGGAAACTAAATCTGAACTGAATGTTAAAGAGGTCTTTTCTGATAAATACATACTGTATTACCTGAGCTGACTCTGTGCTTGGACCTGGATTCACTATAAATACTTCCCCCTGTGATGGAGTTGTATGTGGATGTGATTCCTGGATCAGTGCTGCCAATAATCAGCTTGCCTTCTTCTGAGGGTGAGAGGAGACTCCTTGCTTGTGAAAATGTGTTGTCCTGCTGGGGGTGTACGGGGAAAAGTTAAGGCCGTGCTATCTTCCTGCTCCTGGAGATGGAGGTCTTGTTTGTACTTCTGTTACTCACAAACCCTTCCTGATCTTCTCTGGCCCAGGTAAAGCCAATTCATGCTTTCCTTAAGAAACAGTGTCATCTTAGTCAGGCAGTAGTTTTCAAAGATGTTTAAGTGATTTGTACACCTTGTTTATTTGAAATTTGTGGACAATACAAGTCTTGGCAGAGTGGCTGACACACCAGAGGCCTGCATGGCCATTCAGAGGGACCTGGACAGGCAGGAGAGTTGGGCAAAGAGAAAACTCATGATGTTCAACAAAGGCAAGAGCAGGGTCCTGCACCTAGGAAGGAATAACCCCTAGCACCAGTACAGGCTGGGGGCTGACCTGCTGGAGAGCAGCTCTGCAGAGAGGGACCTGGGGGTCATGATGGACAACAAGTTAACCATGAACCAGCAGTGTGCCCTTGTGGCCAAGAAGGCCAACAGGATTCAAGCCTGCATCAAGAGGAGTGTGGTCAGCAGGTTGAGAGAGGTGATCCTCCCCCTCTACTCAGCTCTGATGAGGCCAAACCTGGAGTATTGTGTGCAATTGAGGGCTGCCCAGTACAAGAGGGACGTGGAACTTCTAGAGAAGTAGGACTTAGAACTCTTCTCAGTGGTAGCCAGTGATAGGACAAGAGATAATGGGTATAAATTGAACCACAGGAGGTTTCATCACCATGTGAGGAATAACTTTACAGTTTGGGTAACAGAGCACTGGAAAAGGTTTCCCAGAGAGGTTGTGGAGTCTCCTTTGGAGACATTCAAAACCCACCTGGATGTGGCCCTCTGTAACATGCTGTAAGCAACCCTGCCTGAGCACAGAGGTTGGACTAGATGATCTTTGGAAGTCCCTTCCAACCTCAACCATTCTGTGATTCTGTGAAATGTAAAGTACATGTTGAAATCTAGATAGGTTTGAAAAGTCCCAGTTGGAGTCAGCTTAGTGGTAGAAAAGAACAGGCTGATAAAACAACCTTGGCCACAACACAGAAAAATGACTCACTGCTATAATTCAACTTAGAGCCTCTATTGCATTTAACAGTATTTATTCATTACTCATCTTAAAATACATATATATTTTTTCTTCTCTCCACTTGTTTATCAGGGACAGATTTGTTTCAGATCTAGTGGAGAGCACATTTCTTTTAAGGACGTTCTGGAGGAGTTGTTTACGCAAGTCTGATCAAAAATTGCAAAACTGAATTAAAAAAAAAAAAGACAAAATGATGTACTGAAATATGGAAAATAATAATGGCAAACTTGTCATACTAAACAACAAATATGACATGCAACCATTTACTCAAACAATCATTTCTTTAACTTGCTAGGTACTTTTCAAGACCTGGAACTAACCTATTCTTAAATATAGTAATTGAGAAACAGCAGTCTTTGCCATGACAGAAAAAGTTGATATTATATATATTTTAGAAATCTAATTCGTATGACTCTCTTGTATGTTCTCAGTGCACAATGCACTATGGAGACAGTTAAACTAGCCCCAAATGCACCAGTTTTGCACTGGAGAGCAGATGTAGCTGGAGATCCATGCAGGTACATTTGTTCTAGTTTTCACTTTTCATTCATCTGCAATGCAGACGTGCTTTTATTCTATGAATCATAGAACAAAATGTTCTATCTCATTGCTTACAAGTTATTTCATCAAAGAAAAACTACAAGTATTCTGTGAACTCTGCTCATGCCATTTATTATCAGATTTCTAGCACTTTAGTCTAGTGAACAACACTGTCCTTCTGCAGAACCAAAGCCCAAAAGATGAGCTTTTCAAAAATAAAACAACGCCAATCTGTATGTTAAATAAATATTACATTATATTCTGCTTGCCAATGAATGTCACTGAAAATGGAAATGTACCGACATAATCTGTCTTCTCATCCACTAGCCCATTTTTTAAGCCTACCTCAATTTTAAAAGCATCTGAGTAACTATTTCACAAAAACATTAAACAGTCTATCATTCTTCCACTTAAATTTTCTTGTGGGATGTATATTTTTGTTAGACTCAGTTGTGCAGGAAACTGTAAATTTCATATGAAATTTGAAAAATGAAATGAATATGAAATATGAAATTTTGACTTAATTGTTTGTTTTGATGTACGTACTTGTGTCTGCTCTGAATGTCAGGCCAGAGCATCAGCTGGTGTAAAACAGTAGTCTTTATTCCATCCAAAGGAAGTACATGAATTTGAATCATCTGTGTGAAAGAGCTTTGTCTACATTAGCAATACCTAAATAGGTAACTGAAAACCAAATTCAAACTGTTGGAGAAGTGAATGAAAGGAAAGTATGATTTGTACTCTACAGTTGGAGTGTCTTTTTTTAATCATGTAGTTGGTGACTTTGCATTCCTTGTAATCTACCTGAGAACAGAAAGATACTTTATAGCAACTGTAGATTGTCAGCCCTGTAAAATGTGTTTTCTTATATTTTATTTTATTTTATTTATTTGTTTTGTTTTGTTTTGTTTTGTTTATTTACTTTTTATGATTTCCAGAGGCCTCTTGAAAACTTCTTTAGCCATAGCCACAGTCTTCTGCCTTTTCCATGGTGCTCATAAAAACTGGCATATACATTTTGTTGTTGTTGTTGTTACAAGGAGATAAATGACAAGAATTTCCCCAGGTATCTAGTAAATCATAGAATCATTAAGGTTGGAAAAGACCTTCAAGACCATCTGCTCCAGCCATCACCCTACTACCAAAATTGGGTTATTAAAAAAAATTCAGCCCTATTAAGAACCTACCTAACATAGGTGTTTCTATATACATTGCCATAGCACTGAGCACAACCTTCCATACAGCATGGTTAATTGTCATATGGAAGGACTGAACATAGCATTGGGTTTGCTGTGTATTAGATCACCATGCATGCACAGTCTAATCAACCATGAAATGAATTAAGCAAGTCAGGGATATGTTGGATTTCCTCCAGAGAAAACTAAAGAACACAGCCTGATTCAGAGCCAGCCTATCATGCCAACAAACCACGTGCTCTGCTCTACTCTGCCTGGGTGCACTGGTTTTGCAGTGAGAACATCTTATGGGTTGCATTAATCTAAAGATTAAGGAAAAAGATATTTCACATTTTTAAAATTTACTTTCCCTTTGCTGTAACAGTATCCTCATTTTTTCTGCTCAAGGGTATGTAAGAAATTTGGTTCAAGCTCTCTATAATTGGGACAGAGACTGACAAAGTTTAGAGTTATTACGGCAGTGAATTTTTATGTAGTTACTGTGTCAAATATGAATAAACATTTGATAAAACCATTCTGAGACTACGATGGCTCAGAAGTGATACATTTATACAGCTATATTCTTTTCTGTCATTAGCCAAATGGTTAACATTTCTCTCTTAATAAATAAATAGAGACAAAGAGACTAGAAATGATATGAACCAAACTTACACAGACCTTTAAAAATAATCTCTGCAATAAATGACTCTTTTCCTTGTTTTTTTTTTTTTTTTTTTTTTTTTTTTTTCTTTTTTCTGTTATTTATGTCCCATTTAGGAAGTTACTCTCTGAAGTGTTACTCATGAGCCACAGGACTTCACCTGGAGATTTCTTTATATTTCACCTTCTCATCTAGAAGTAATGTTACCTGCTGTTTGCTGTTGGCATATCAGCAACTGATATGAATAGCAGTTTCTGACACAGAATTTCTTGATGATTATCTACAAAAATAAGAACAGTGCATTCTCACTATTCAGACTTTTGCATCATTAGAGATCAGCAAGTTCAACAGTCTTGAAATGATGTTCTGCAAAGCTGCAGAGCTGAGTGATTTACAAGCCTAACAGCAATACTAAACAAGATGGATATTTTCCTACAGTCAGGAAACAAATTATTCTCTGCACGTACACTGCTTTTAATGTCTACATTATTTACATTTCAATATTTACATTAATATTTAATATATGCTTCTGATACAGATGAAGATATAAATTTTATGCAGTTTTGTGTTGCTAATGCATTTTTTCTATGGGAAACTGTTGGGTTTGTTAAATTAACTGAAGCTTTCTGTAGGTTCTGCAGTCAGCAGCAGTCATGGCCACTGGTTTTTAACACTCACACATATATAGAACAGATTTTTCTCCTCCGTGTATTTATGCAGATAAGTATTATAAGACATGAAGGTATCTATTCATTATTTAATATGTTGTTTGTCCTAATAATTTAAACATGAAGGTTATTCTTAGGTAAATAGTTGAGGTGTCCTGTAGGTCACACAAGGACATTCTCACTTGAACTAATCATAGAATCATAGAATGGCTTGGGTTGGAAGCGACCTTTAAGATCCCTTAGTTCCAACCCCCCTGCCATGGGCAGGGATGCCACCCACTAGATCAGGGTGTCCAGGGCCTCGTCAAACCCGGTCCTGAACACCTCCAGGGATGGGGCATCCACAACCTCTCTGGGCAACCTGTTCCTGTGCCTCAACAACTTCTGAGTGAAGAATTTCTTCATAACCTCTAATCTATATCTCCCCTCTTTTAGTATAAAACCATCCCCCATTGTCTTGTCATTATCTGATTGAACAAAGAGTTGCTCTCCATCTTTTTTATAAGTCCCCTTTAAGTACTGAAAAGCTGCAAGTGGTATTGCTGTCTTTGTGAGACCCCTTTCCTTTGCCAAGACTGCTGCCACAGCTGGCATTTTCAGTGTGTTTCCCAGGAGGTGGATCACTGCGATCCCTCAGTGATGTCCACCTGTCTGGCCCTGCACAGTGACACATGGTGTTCTCCACACTTTGCTCTGGCTACCACTGGAGTGTGAAGCTCCAGCTGGCATGAAAGAGGCTTCCCTAATTGCTTACAGGTGCTGCACAGAGCAGTCCCAACTGAGGCCTGTAAAATGGAAGTAGGCACAGCTGACGTATTCTTCCTGGGTCTGTGGCTGAATTTTTCAGCATTTTTCATTTGGGTTATTATCTCACTTGTAGTCCATATTTGTGTGCATTTTTTCTAGATAATGCTTAAAAGAGGAAAAACTTGGCTACTTTGAGATGGGGACCAATGTTTTAAGGATGTTATTTATCACATGCAAGAATATGGAAGCAGAAAAATTCTTCTTTGCAGCATGCCACTGTGGCATATTTTTCAGTTGATCTGGATTAGGACATATTACAATTCATGCAAATGTGGAAATGTTCCCCAGGGACACAAATGATTGCACCACTTGCCATGCAGAACTTTTAAACTTCTGGTTCGCTACACGAATAAGCTTAATATTTTAGTGAAACTGTTTTGCTTGTTTGTTTATTTTTTTTACAGTCAATAACTAAGTTCTGATTCTGGAATGACTGAATGAAAAAGTGCCAGTTGAAATTCTATACAGTTGTATAGATAAAGCAATGCATTTAGGGAAAACACCTTAATTGTACATTAAAGATGAAAGAAACTGAGTGGATATTAGTATTCAGGAATTATATTTTGGGATTATAGGATGTCTGTAGGAGCATGAACTCATTAACCAATAAATTTTGACTCCCCTGCACTCCCCAACAAATAAGAGGGAAAAGAACAGAAAATATAACAGAAAGTATAATTTTACCAGTGTTTGAATACATAGTATGCCTGAATTTTGAACACAGTGAACAATTCAATCTTGCAGACTCCGAAAGTTGTAGTAGAATGGGAGAAGATTTTGTGATGAGCAGTAAGGATGAACACGGTCTGGACTGGTGTGTGTATGTGGCAATCAGAAAAAGGGCATTTTTGGAATCATGAAAAATGGTGGTCTGTAGAATCAGATGTAACCAGGAGAAGGTGATTAGGGAATAATTAGAAATTACTGGCCTAAGGTTACCTACATTTTAAACTAATACAACTGTCATTTTGGAAGAACAGTAGGCCTTAGTAATGATATGTAGAAGATGTGGATTTTGCTAAAATTTTTCTCTTTAAATACACTGGTGAACATAGAACCTGAGCTATGATCTAAGAGACATACAACATGGAATTTGCTTTAAAATCTGAATGAAATTTAGTTTTAGTGAAGGCTCTTCAAGTTGCTGCAAAGTCCTTCACGACCACCAAAATATTTTTCAGGACATTGAGAGAAACATTATATATATATTTATTTATTCATTTTATTTATTTATGTATTTATTTATTTATTTATTTTCTTTCTGAATAAAGTATTGACCTCTCAGTTAAAGGAATTTAGTCTCACACTTCAGTAGCACCAGGATTTTTCCCCTTAGTCCTTTCATATATGATGTGAAGAGCTTCAGCTATGAATGGTGTACATGTACACCTCCTCTGGAAGTAAATCCTAGTTCTTGAACTCTCTTTCTCTCACATTTCTGGGTGATAAATAATTAATCAGCATGCTAAGATTCCTCAGATTCTGTCTCTGATGTGCTAAGTGCTGAGGGGGAATGGAGGAGAGGGGAGGGGAGGGGAGGGAAGGGAAGGGAAGGGAAGGGAAGGGAAGGGAAGGGAATTCTTCATTTACCTGCTACTTCTTTACCTGCTACAGTGAATGAAAAAGTACATGAGAGACTGACAAACCCCTAACACTAGCAGTCAAAGGCGATCTGTCCATCTATGAATGTAAGGATAGGCGTTTTTAAATTCTGGTTAAAGCTTTGAATTGTGTTTACCCAGACAGGTCTCAAAGATAGGGATCTTGTCTTTAATAGCTCACTGTTGTAGCTATTCAGCTGTAATAGCTTGCAACAGAAGATGTTGATTATGAAGTGTGTTCTGCTTCAAAATAATTTTTAAAAGCACACTTTGAGGTATAATGGGATTTCACAGAAATAATTGAATGTACTCCCTGTGTCTTCACTAGTTTTTTTTGTTTTGTTTTGTTTTTGTTTTGTTGTTTTGTTTTGCTTCTCCAGTCACAAATAAACTAGAGCTATTAATTTTGTTTCCTATTTTTAAATCAACCTTGAAGGATGGAAGTCAATGGTTAGAATTCACCACTGTGTTCTGATCCTAGTACTGCACTGGTCGCAGTTCATTACAGCCAAAGTAGGACAATACAAGCTCAGACATGGTTTAGCAATGAATAATGAATAAACAGAACCTATTTTTTGTGAGGTCCCATCTGACCACCAGGACCACTTTAGGCATAAACATATTTTCTTACCCATCTTATCTGTGGCATCTTACCCATGAGGATACAGAACTCTTTACTTTCCTCCTTTCTGCTCTTTTTTGTTGTTGTTTAATCAGCCTCAGTCCCTCAAGACATCCTTTCCCCATGCCACAAATGTGCAGCTTCTTAATGCTAAATTAGCCACAGGAGAAAGACTTCTGTCCAGAGTAGAAATAATAAATTAATAAAAATGAGCTAATTAAACTTTATATGAGGGTAACAGAGTTCAGGGAATTTGCAGTTTGTTGCTGTTGTTGTTGTTTGTTTGTTTGTTTTCCATTATGTTTACTATTTGCATGCTGCATTGTATTTAATTTCACATGTACTTAATTTCATGCTCCAAGAAAGTGGACAGTTAAGAAGAATTAAGGATGGTTTTCACATTTCTTTCAACATTTTGGAAAGTATTATTTCTTTTCTGTATGCATCTCTAAAGTAAATAATTCCACAGAACACAAAAATTGTAATATTTCATCAGCATAAGGAATAATTTTTCTACAAACTAATTGCATTTACAAATTTACATAAAGACAAAAAAAATAGCACATTATTTCTGAACTAGGGAAAAGGAAATAATCTTCCTTTTGAAAACGTAATTAAATCATAAGATACTTCAGTTTTCATCTATGTCACTTGGTATATCTAATATTTCTAAAAATTAATAAAGCTCCACAAAAGTATCCTTGTTCTGGAATGTAAAAATCCACCCCCCACCCCCCTTCTGCACCTTAGTGTAATTCCTGTTCCAGGTGCTCGTCAGATCCCAGTGTATTGAAAGGGTGGAGATATTCCCTAGAAATGCTGGCTAGCAACTGATTCTCCGTAGCCCCAGAATTTGTTTGGAGATTGGCATCAAAGCAAAGACAATCTCTAAAAAGTAGAGTGTGTACAGTCATACGGTGGAACAAGAAATGAAATCCTTTCTTTGTGTAGATTTCATATAAATCAGGAATGCTATTTTTTTTCCAGATTTTAACTAAAAACATGTTATTTTAAATAAAAGGGTTGAACGAAAACATCAATTGTAAATATTTTTGTTCAAACTCTCATTTTCATATAAAACTCATAGAAATTTACCTCTATCTATTACAAGAAAAAAGTGATAATTCATGAATGAAACAGCAAGGATTATTTTATTACATTTCAGGGGAAAATACTGTCTGATTTTGCACACTATTTCTCATTCTAATTTTGACTGTTACAGACAGGTGGAAGAGTAGAGAAACAGTTCTCTAAAATGTGTCAGTGTTAGAAGTGACTGCCATTTCAGAGATGTTCTCTCTATATATTACTAGCTGCGAATTCTAAAAATAAGCTTTAATCCGTACTTCTGATTTTCCTATAGACTGCTAAGCAGCCAAGATGTTGTCAAAGATTCAAAACTTGCAGATCATCCTCTGGTTATGTGACATGCCAGGAAAGAAGTAAGTATCTGAATACTGAGCTGGTACTTCCACCAAATACTTGTTTATAGTAAAAGTACAGGTAAACAATCTCCTCTAATAAGTCATCTTTCACCTTAAGTCTACTATGGATCTCATTATATACAAATCATATTGAAATTCACTGCTGAAAAACTAATTCTATTGCATTTTTTCATGTTTCTCTGTGAACTCCCAGTTACCTTACAGCTAGTGCTATCAGTTTATTTAGTACAGAAGAAAAGATCCATCTATCTGATGAGGGAATGTTGCTCTTTGCAAAAAAAAAAAAAAAAAAAAAAAAAAGTTTCTTTTTTATAAACCATGCAAAATGTAAGGATGGTTTTGGTCTTCTCATGGGTCTTTTCTCTTGAGAGAAAAAGAGTGGGGATTTGGGGAAATTCAACTAGTTGGTTTTGTAATCATTCTTCAGCGAGCTGCTCCTAGCAGCTTCACTCCAATGTATGCCTTTAATGCTGGCTTTACAGTTGCAGTTGATTAAACAGAAGAAAGACTGTGAAACATAGGAGAAAACCTGATTTAACAAGCTGGGACTCATACATGGTATTTGTGAGATCTAGACATGAAAAATGAATTTAATTTTTGTAGCCAATGTTTATGACTTGATAGATTTCTAACAAATTGAATGTACAGGAATACATTTTAAAAATCTGTTTTCTTCTCTCATGTCTGCCTTTCATCTTTCTGCATTTCTGATGTCAGTGGATGTTGATTAGTTTCAAAGACGTGTAATTCACTGGCAAACTTAAAATAGTTTATATAACTATTTTTGTAGAGTTCATCAAATTGCATACAAAATGGTGCGGTCAACTTGCTGGAGGGAAGGGATGCCATCCAGAGGGACCTGGATAGTCTTGAGAGGTGGGCCCATGCAAAATTCATGAACTTCATCAAGGCCAAGTGCAAGGTCCTGCATAGGGACAGCAGCAATCCCAAAGCACAAATACAGGCACCACAGAGAATGGATTAAGAACAGACCTGAGAAGGACCTGGGGGTGTTGGTGTATGAAAAACTGAACCTGAGTTGGCAGTGCATGCTTGTACCGAGAAAGCCATCCATATTCTGGGCCGCATCTAAAGCAGCATGGCCAGCAGGTCAAGGGAGGTGATTGCTCCCCTCTACTCTGCTTTCATGAGAAACCCACCTAGGGTCCTACATTCAGTTCTGGGGCCCCCAGCATTAGAAGGACATGGAGATATTAGAATGAGTCCAGAGGAGGGCCACACGGATGATCAAAGGGCTGGAGCTCCTCTCCTTTGAAGACAGAATGAGGGAGTAGGGGTTGTTCAGCCTGGAGAAGAGAAGGCTCCGGGGAGACCTTAAAGAAGACTTCCAGTCTTCTGGAAGGGGGGCGTACAGGAAGGCTGGAGAAGAACTTTTTTTGAGAGCATGTAGTGGTAGAACAAGAAGCAATGGCTTTAAACTAAAAGAGGGTAGATTTAGATTAGTTATAAGGAAGAAATTCCTTCCTATGAGGGTGATGAGGCAATACAACAGGTTGCTCAGAGAAGCATGGATGCCCCATCCCTGGAAGTGTTTAAGGCCAGGCTGGATGGGGCTTGTGGGAGTTGTCACTGCCCATGGCAGGGAGGTTGGAACTAGATGAGCTTTTAATTCCCTTCCAACCCAAACCATTCTGTGATTCTATGATTCTGTGAAATATCCAATTTTTTAGTGAATATTTATCTCCGGCTCAGCTGCAGTAATTATTGGTTAGCCATTCCTTCATCAGCTTGAGAAGTGCCAAGATAGGTTTTTGTTATATATATGTGTGTGTGTGTGTGTGTGTGTGTGTATGTATATACCTATATATATATAACCAAAAACGTTTTGAGCGTTCAGCTGTACTGACAAATCCTTTTGGATGGTAAGAAGTTCATCGCAATATGGCAAACAGAAATAGATGGATACAAAAATAATGAATAAAAGGAATGCATAGGCTGAGAAAAATACTCAGTTTGGCAGACTGTGCTCTATTTTGTACAAGCAATATTGAGACGTAAAATAAGTACTATTTCACATGGAAAAATGTAACAATGCTGTGTAGGCTGTCTGCTAAAATTATTGTATTAGAACAACAATAAAAAATCCAATATTTTTAATAAGTTGATTCTGATTCACTCTCATTCTAATTTCTCTGTCTACTAAGCTTATATATGCAATTTAGAGATGAAGAAGGTATTTCCAATGTTGCTTATAGATGCCTTGAGAGCATTTTAATCACCTTACTGAAGGTACACAAATGCAGTGAAGCATCTGAAAAGCGGCTGTGAGTGCGCCTTCCCTCATAAAGTTGTGCAGCTCCTTTGCCTATTAGTGATGTCCAAAACTAAGCCTCCTTTACCGAAAACATTAAATTTTAATTACACCTGTTGATTTTCTGTCTTTCAGCTTGCTGTAAACTTAATGTATTTATAATCGTTTGCTGATTAAAGTTCTGAATGACAAACTCTTCCTAAATAAGCTGTCAGGAACGTGTAAAATCACCATTAAAAAGATGCTTAGAACTAGAAGATTATAATTTAGGTGGAAAAATCAGACTAGCAAAAGGAAAGAAACACCAGATTTACTATTGTACTTCCAAGCTTACCTCGCTTTAATGGCCATCTGGATCAGACCTTGTGCAAAAGCAGTGTCCCACTGGTGCAGTGAAGTAAGATAATACAGACAGGATGAAAGAATAGACTTGAACCAGAACCCTGCTTTCAAGCCACCTTCCAGACTCCACATTCAGCTATAAAAAATCTATGAAATGTCACTGTCCTTTGTGCATGTCACATGCATAGACCTTGTGACGGACTCTGCTGTGCAAAGTGTTGTACAGATACAAAACAAAAAAGGGCTGCTCTGTAGAGACTTTCTGCACTTGCTGTATGTTGTGTTTGTCTCTGCAATAACTGTGTGCCTTCCAGTAATGCACTGAGCAATGTGACTACCATCTGGCATGTGTTTGTTCACTCATTTTCTCCCTTGGAGGGTGAAGTGTGTGCAGTGGAGTGTTATGCTTCAGAATTTTTTATACACAGATCCTGAAGCGTGCTGCTACATGTGCTTACGCTAGAAGTGACAAGGTCAGAAAATATGCCTTGCACTTGAGTGAAAACATGGTGACATTTAGGATGTTCCTTAGTTAATTCTACTTGTATTGGATCTTGAGAAAGATCTCCCTGTTGCATAAGAATATTTTGCAATTTGAATTTAATGCAGCATTTTCTCCTCCTGCATAGCCTCTAGTAACCCTCTGTCTTCAAGAAGAAGTTGCCAGGGGCTTCCATCCCTTTCTCCAGATGGTGATGGGAGCTAGAGGGAAGAAAAGAGAGGAGGAGAAGTTAAATTTAAAAGTGTACATGCTCACAGAAATGAAATCTGTTCTTCCTGAGACTAGGAGAAGTTATGACAACAAATTCCTCACTCATTCACATCCTGTGCAATTTTATCTAAGATAAGATGCTGTTCCATGTGTGTAAATACATGCAGCATTTGATCTGGTTTGGTGATCACAACTGCGTTAGTACTTGCAAAACTTGGAATGAAATATAATTGTACGTCTTAGGCATATGTGGAGGCAAAACAAAACAAAATAATTGTTCACCATGATTGTTCACAAGTAAGCTCAGCAGAATCATTATTGGAAAATAAGTTGTTCAAAGTATGATTATTATTATTATTATTATTTTAATATCATTTTTAATGTCTTTTAATCTCTTAGAGATAAGTGCAGTCTTTTACATTATTGCATTAACTTAGCTGAAATGCTGGGGTGGAATATTTCTGACAAGATAGGCATCTATGTTTCTTTAGTTATTTTATAACCCAGACAGGTGTCATGTGGAATATGCATACTTATGCTTCAGAAGGGAAAGAAACAAATTGCTTAAAGATTTTTTCCAAAGGGAATTTCCAGAAGACCTCTGAAGAAGTCAACACAAGTTCACTTGCATTCTTTCAGAAGCCTCAGGATGTGTTGTAATCAAGTGATCTCTTCTGCACATTTCTAATAAGTGGATGGCAGTTCTATTAGTTCCCCAAGTATTTTTCCTTTATATTATTATTATTATTATTATTATTATTATTATTATTATTATTATTATTATTATTATTATTGCTACACAGCCCTTTCCTGCAAGCCATGTGTTTTCAAAAGTCTTGTATTATACCATTTTTCCCTCTGTGGATTTAGCAGCAGAAATTGGTGATTAACCCACCTCTCTATAGTTTTATATAATTCTATGAAATTTATAATGTTATTTACACATTTCTAAAATGCTACAGAGAAATTTTCACTTGCTTCTTTAGGTGTAGCAGATCTGGACATTGTTAATTCACAACAGAAAGTGACATCTTATACAGACAAAAGTTTTATCAAAATCCTGGAATTATGCTGCCAACACTGCTATGTCCAGCATAAAACATGGTTTTCTTCTGAAATGAATGAAAACCTTCTCTAACAGGACTACGCTTGTGGGAACATTTGCCAGACAGTAAGTAAGGCAATTACGGATTTCTTTAGGATGATCCGTTACAGTTCATTCTAAATCAGCTGTAAATATTACCAAATAGTTCCATTTAAATTGTTATCTGCTACTGTCACTCTAGGCCTTTCACAGATGGATTTTATCAGAACAAAGAGCTGGCAGCACTTTTTTTAAACTGAACTATAAAAGTTGAGGTTAAGGGCTGCAATTTCCAGTGTCCTCCCATAACTGTTATTAAGTCTTATATGCTCTATAGAATTCCTTACAGTGATTGTTCTCGGCTTTCCCAACTGAATTGTGGATGTTAACTATCATTTTTTCTTTTATGTGTTTCTGCTGATCTGTACTAAATACCTCTCTGTCTGTAAGACAGCCATGCTTGTACTCCCTTGAGAGGCCTGATGTGATTGTTTTTAGAAAAATACTAAATATTGACACGATCACAACTGTCACTAATTTTATCTGTGGTCTTTTTCTTTTGGAAAGATATGTGTTTCAGTATACTTATTATGTCAGTTAGACACAGAATAGACAGAATAGAAGAACTCCTGCATTTAATTCCTTTAGCAGGAAGGGGGAAGCCTCTTCCATTTTATTTTATTTTATTTTTTATTTTTTAAATAAATTATGCTTCTGCTTTGCCCAGAAGTGCCCTGTCCATCAGGCTATCACCTTTCCTGTTTGAAAGCCAATCTCCATTTCCTTTTCTGAAGCCAAGGCAATGTAAAGCAAAACATGAAACGGTGCTGGAGTAGGGCCAAGTGTTAAGGCAAGTGTCAGCAGAAACTACTGTTCCTCCCTCTTCTCCTGCTTCTTCTAGCCCTTTCCCCGTACATCCCATCAGGTGGGAGGTGAGTTGGCTTGTCTCCAGAAGACAGGATGGCCATATCTGCAGGGAGAATAAATTTTTAACATTTGCCAAATTTGTCTGAATTGTTTTCAGCACAGATTTGGTGAGGTCAAAGGGAAGAAATGAGAGTAAGAAAAAGCCTAGACAATAACTAATCATTCACCAGACAGTAGTATTTTCTTCTCTACTGTTTGTGCATTATGGTCATTGGATTAAAAGAACTTGACATAACTTTTCAGCTTTTTTGAGCCCTGTGGAATAACTGCTGGAGATGACTTATTGAGACTAAAATTATGTTCACATCTTAAGAGAAGTTTTAGCACTGAGGAAACTTCCAGGGTGAGATGCAGCAGATATTTCAGGAATCTGTTCTATGATAGTCCCCTTGGCAACGTAGTCTGCAACCTTAGGTATTTGTAACACAAGAAGAGCTTGGTGTGGTGACTCTAAAAGAAGTAGTGCAGAGGGTAGAGCATGGTGAAGACACCACAGCCAAATCCCTCTACAATGAATAAAGATTCATTTTCTTCTGAGAGTGAGAACCAATTAGATTCCTAGAGCTGTTTCTTGTTGGAGAAATTATTGCCAGAGCCTGCCACCAATGTTTTAGTATCTCAAATGGTTTCACAGGGAAAACTTTTTTTTTTTTTTTTTTACTGGTAATTTACATTTGACTAGTATAGCATTTGCAGCTGACTAATTTATCTTTGTTCTCCAAATGAGATTACTGTATAGCTAGCAGAATGTACTTAAATATTTTTGGGCAATACTAATACACTAGCTGCAAAATACAATATGCATGTGTATAAGATAGGGAGATCTGTGTGTTTTATGTCAGGCATTTGCTATTTACAAGAAATTTATTGAGAAAAAAAATATCAATATTTAATCAAAACCTCCAATAGTCTATCTACAAGTTTCAGAAATCATGATCCATTTTCAAAAATACAATCTGTGGCCCTCTGACACTCAGCAGGAAATACTGTACACAACCTACGTTGTCAAGCGTGAGAAACAGAAGGTCTGATTAGTAAATTGCATTGTTAGAACACCAACTTGAACAATATATCCAGCTACTTTTTCTCCTATCCAAAGAAATTGGACAAATATCTACTCTGACTGGATCTGATTTTCATGTCTCAAACACCTGAGTGCTGGATCAGCATCTCACTGTCTATCTCAAGCAAAAGGCTAGTGATTTGGCTGTCTGGGAAAACTGTCCCAGACAGAGAAAGAGGAGCTTCAAATTAGTTACCAGCTTGGTCACTGGTTTCTCCTCTCTGCTAATTCTCCCATGCCACTTAGGGTTGTCATGCATCTGATGTTACAGGCATGGGCTGTAAGTGTCTTCAACACTTCACATCTGTAAAGCTGTATGTAGTTTTTCCCCACAGACTGTTTTTCTTTGCTGGGTACTTCAAGCACTGCCAGTTCCTATGACCCGCTGTTCCCAGGTGCAGGGATGGGAGAACCTTATGTCTTCAGTGCTGCTGAAAACCTTCTTTTGCAGAGGAGCAGTTGGAAGACAACAATTGAAATTCTTCAGCTGTTGCCTTGGGTATGCACTGAAGGCTGAGCTGTGTTGTTTTTTCAGGAGCTGCTTCACGCTCATTAGCACTCAGCTGTGTTTTCTGCTACATGGGACATACCAGAGATTTGTGCTTTGATTGGGTTAGCGTCTGGTTGGTGGTTACATTATACAGGCAGCCCTAATTCTTTCACAATCTTTTGGAGTGTCTTCTGAAAAACAAAACGAAACAAACAAACAGAACTCCCACATTGTCTAGTCATTGGATCAAATGAGAGAACAATCTTAAAATGCTGGAGGAGAAAAAGGTCAGAGTGTTCTGAAACCTGAAGGATTAGTATTTAACATCCAGCTGTGATCTCTATTGTCATGCAGCTTGTCAGTAAGGAAATTTGCTTTGAGACTGCTGCACATTACTGTGAATATATTTACTCACACACAGCAGATAGAAATAAATACTGCTTTCCCTTTTCCCTTTTCCCTTTTCCCTTTTCCCTTTTCCCTTTTCCCCTTCCCTCTCCCTCTCCCTTTTTCTAAAAACAATTTACAAAATTTGGGAGCAATGAGAAATTATTCTTTGCTCCTCTCCTATGCAAGCATAAGGAGCTGTACATGCCTGTTGTACTGGCTGCACCCATGCCAAAGTGAAGGGAGAGGAGAGGGGGGTAGTGGTGGAGAATAAAAGAGGGACAGGATGAGGGGAGCAAGATAAAATGTAGGAGCTAAGACACTGAAGGAAAAAGGCAAGGAATTGAAAGGAAAATGCTCCTGTGACTCCTGAATTCTCAGGTGCTCACTGTTCCCCTCTGTGCAGCTCCACCTCACAAATATGGCAGAAAAAGTGACCCAGACAAAAAAAAAATTAGGGTAGTCTTGTGCTGAGATGGAGAGTTGTATCAGCCTGCAGAAGAGGTCCTGTCAGTGCCCTGTTTGGCTGAAGGGAGGAAATCAGATTATTAATCTGGAATGGGGATGAGGAGTGGGAGTGTGAAGAAGAAATGGGAAGGGATGAGATGGGAGGGAAGCAATGCTGCTCCTTTTTTGGTGAGAGTGAGCTGTGAGGCCGATTCAGCCACTTGTCAAGGTGCAGCCTGAGTCTAATTCATGCTTCAAAATAATTTGTAGGAGAACTGAGTCTCAGACTTTGCTATTCAAGATTAAAGATGAAAGCAGTCTGGAAACACATCAGCAGAAATCAAAGACCTTGACACTGTTGCAGTATTTGCAAATGAAATCTGTTTTGAGGAAAGAGTGCTTTGGTCTGTGTGTGTGTGTGAGATGGTGCTGATAGCTGTTCAGCAGAATTTAAAAAGGAAAGGCAGTATATTTCTGTATATTTATATAAGCATACATATGATATACCCAGAGCATGACAACTCTTCTGCTTGGGAGTGGGACTGTCTGGAAGATTATTTTCTGAGCAATGTAACTTAATAAATTGCTGTTACAGAAAGAAAATGCTTGATTCCATTGTGGTACCTTGGTAATGTAATTGATACCTACCGTAAATGAATCATGGAATCGTAGAATCATAGAATCATTAAGGCTGGAAAAGACCTTCAAGATCATCTGATCCAACCATCACCCTGCTACCAATGTCACCCAGTAAACCATGTCCCTAAGCACCACGTCCAACTTTTCCTTAAACACCCCCAAGGACGGTGACTCCGCCACATGCCTGGGCAACCCGTTCCAATGCCTGACTACTCTTTCTGAGAAGAAATGTCTCCTAATTTCTAACCTGAACCTCCCCTGGCACAACTTGAGGCCATTCCCTCTAGTCCTATCACTAGATATCTGTGAGAAGAGGCCAACCCCCAGCTCACCACACCTTTCTTTGAGGTAGTTGTAGAGAGCAATAAGGTCTCCCCTGAGCCTCCTCTTCTCCAGACGGAACAACCCTAGGTCCCTCAGCCGCTCCTCACAGGACTTGTGTTCGAGGCCCTTCACCAGCTTTGTAGCCGTTCTCTGGACACCCTCCAGGGCCTTGATGTGCTTCCAGGCAAGGCAGTGGCAGATCAGCAAAAAGTTGCATCTGTGTTGGCACAGGACAGAACAGAAAGGACCCTGGAAATGAAGAGAGTCCTCATAGGTGGGATCGGGTAGACAAGAACTTCTAAAAGAGTTAAAGTTAACATATGAATTACTTTAGCGTGTGTGGTTTGCACTGTTTCTGTTCTTTCCTTGCACATCTACTATCACATGTGAATCTGAGCTTATTCCTACCTTTTAATTTTCTTCCCATAAACTAAAAACAAACAAACAAAACCACCCAAAGAAATGAAAGAAAAACAAAACACGTCAATCGTTGTCAGCTCAAGGGTGAAAAATCAGTGATTAGGATAGGGTAGAAGCCATGTATGGATTGTACAGTAGAAAAAGCATCATCATCTGAGGTGATATTGAGTCTGCTTGAACAGCTTGTGAGGTTTGAAGAGAAGTGCAAAAAGAAGATTTTAAAATGTGTATCTTGTACAACCAAATCTTCAAAAAGTATGAAGCCTTGTATCTTTAATGTGCTTTAACAGACTTCTGAGAGACATGTTGAGATTTATCTGCCTGATAACAAAGCTCTTGGATATAACCTGGGATACCTGAGGTTATTTGTGTACAGAATAATATTTTCTGGCTTATATGTCTCCACAGTAGTGACAAAGAAATGCAGGTTAGAAAGAGATGTCAAAATTAGGATAAATACCTCTCTTGCAATTACGCTTTTAGCCGAATTATTGTCCTTAATGAAGTATTAAGGGACAAACACAAATGCTCCTAAGAGCATCCTTTAACAATAGAATTTGTTTTGTGTTACAGAATCTAAAGAGGAACCTGAATCCAATGCCTATATGGGAGGTAGGTACTATGCTCTTTTGTTCTGATTTGTAAGGCATGCAAACCTTTTGAGGTAAAGCCTAAGAAGATTCAAGCCCTTTCTGTCACTGGAGAATTCCTACAGCTTTCCTCACTTTCATCTTCATGTACTTTCATAATAAACTACTCGAGAATAAGTAGAGAGTGCAACAGAGGGTCTAAAAAGCCTGGAAGAAGTCTATCAGTTTTCTTTTAAGTTTCTGGGTTCCTAGCATGATATTCAGAGAAATTGAGTGGGACATCTTTTTAAACATGGCATGCCATGACATGAAATTTTCTACTGCAACATGAGGATTACATTTTGTCCTTCTCCTTTGTCTCTTAATGAAAGTCAGAGTGGGAAGCAGACCTCCCCTCACTCACCACTGCAGAAGATGAGGGCACGCAAAGAAAACTTCTCTTCTTATAATTGTTTTTTCCTTGTCTGTGCTTGTAACAAGAAGGAGGCAAAGAAAGAATAAAGTTTCCAAAGACAATTTTTATTTATTTTTTTTCATTTAGGGTGGCTGGTGATGTTATGCTCCTTCCTGCTGTTATGCTCTTGTTAAATACCTTTCAGTAAGGAATTTATATTGCATTATGAGACAATAGTACTGTTTTTCTTCATGTAAATGTTATGAATAACTCAGAGTAGCAATTCATCTCCAGTTAAAGTTATTGCTCCAGACTGGTGGGGAGAAGGTTTCCATCAGAGATAATCCTGCAGATTATCAAAGAAACATAGAATTGTTTGGGTTGGAAGGGACCTTCAAGACCACTTAGTTCCAACCCCCCTGCTACGGGCAGGGACACCTCTCACTAGACCAGGTTGCTGAAAGCCCCATGCAACCTGGCCTTAAACACTTCCATGGATGGAGCATCCACACCTTCTATGGGCAAACTCTTCCAGTGCCTCACCACCTTCAAAGGAAAGAATTTCTTCCTAATATCTAATCTAAATCTACCTTTTTTTTTTTTTTTTTTTTAAGCTTAAAACCATTACTCCTTGTCCTATCACTGTACTCCCTGAAAAAAAGTCCCTTCCCAGCTTTCCTGTAGGAAGGGTTTCCTGTAGACTAGGCTGGAGAGCTGGGCAGGAAGAAACCAAATGAAGTTTAACAAGAGCAAGTGTAGAGTCCTGCACCTGGGAAGGAACAACCACATGTATCAGTACAGGCTGGGGGATGACCTGCTGGAGAGGAGCTCTGCAGAGAAGGACCTGGGGGTCCTGGTAGACAACAGGTTGACCATGAGCTAGCAGTGTTCCCTGGTGGACAAGAAGGCCAAAGGCATCCTGGTGTGCATTAAAAAGGCATATGAAAAGCATATTAGAATCACCTCCCTTGACCTGCTGGCCATACTGCTTTTGAAGCAGCCCAGGATACAGTTGGCTTTCTGGGCTGAAAGTACACATTGCTGACTCATGTTGAACTTCTCATCCACCAACACTCCCAAGGTTCTTCTCATCAGATCTGTTCTCAATCCTTTCTCTACCCGGCCTATATTTGTGCTTGGGATTATCCTGGCCCAGATGCAGGACCTTGCACTTCTGAAGAGGGCCCACAATTTCCCTAGTCTTTTGTTTATCACTGATGTACCTATAGAAACCTTTCTTGTTGCTCTTTATGCCCCTGGTCAAATTTAATTCTAATGGGGCTTTGGCTTTCCTAACCTGATCCTTGTTTGCTCAAACAATTTCTTTGTATCCATCCCAAGCTATATGTCCTTTCTTCCACCGTCTGTAGGCCTCCATTTTGTGTTTGAATTTGGCCAGGAGCTCTTTGCTCATCTCTTGTTAGGATGCCTTATTCTTATGTTTGGAGGAGGTGATCTCTGAATATTAACCAGCTTTCTTGGGCTCCTCTTCCCTCCAGGGCTTTGTCACATGGTACTCTACCAAGCAGATCCCTGAAGAGACCAAAGTCTGCTCTCCCAAAGTTCAGGGTAGCAAACTTGCTGTGCTCCTTCCTCACTGCCCTCTGAATGCACAATTACACCATTACATGCTCACTGCAGCCAAGGCTACTGTACAGTTTCACTTTCTCCTCCAGCCTATTTGTATTGACTCTGCTGTGCATACAGGCACTTGCAAAAGTAAATTATAGTTGTTTTCAGTTTTAAAGTTCTTTATTCTAACACTAAAGGGGGTCATTGTCTTTTTGTATATGTATTTGCGTATGTATATGCATTTCTGATACTTTTTAAAAATTGTTTTTATCAGCTGCGGTACATTTGCTGTAGCAAAATCAATTATTGCATAAAAAAAAAAAAAAAAAAAAAAAAAAAAAAAAAAAAAAAAAAACTATTTTCCCAAGTTATCAAAAGGAAAAAAATGCTAAAACTCTGAAATATGTATTTTTCACTCATTGCTGGCAGTGTAGTTTAAAACTAAGGTTGAGTGCAACTAAACAGGGTGGATATGATCAACCTCTCTCTGACCTACTTTCTCCAGAGTCATTTTTGCTGTAAACTAATCGTTTCAATGTCAGTTCCTCAACATTATCAGCGTCATTAATGCATCCTTTCCAGCAGTATGGTCAAAGATTTTGCTGATGTTGCTGCTTCTCAGGGCTCCAATGACTCATTGTCTGAAATGTCCAAATAATTAGACACACCATACCAGAAAAACCTCCACGTATGCAAATTCAGTCTGGTTCCAGCGTTGGACTGTCTCTTTGCATCTGGTTCCTCTCTACCATATTTTGTCCTCAAAAAAAAACAAACAAAAAAATTGTTTCTTATTATTCAAAAATCTATCTTCAAAACATGGTCCTTCGCTTACCACTTATTTTGGATGCATTTGCATCTCAAATGTATTTGCATGATTTTCATCCTCAGTTTGCTCTTGATCATTATAAATCTATCTCTCCTGAGTCAGTCTTTTCATCTAAACAGCCTTTTTCCCCCTCTGCATTTTGTTCTACTTTGCCAGTAAACTTTTTTCTACTTTTTTTTTCAGTCTGTTTACAAGCAAGTGTCTATAAACCAATTACTTTAAATTACTTGACTGAACCAATGGGTCCCGATAGCCTTCATTTATAAAACTATGAGACATGCGCTCTCACCTTTGTTGCTAAATTAATCTCAAGAAGACTTTTCAGGAATAAGGCTTTAGCTGGTGGCAGAATAACAGTATGTGACTTGAAAGAGATTGCATATCTCACACTATAAAATTCACTTTAGATAAAGTATCCCAGCTGGTAGCACTTCGATGTGGAATTCTGAACAGTTATATTCTTACTGACTACAAAACTGACTTCTGAGATTATTATTTTAAAATAAAAACTGTGAGAGAAACTCTAATGAAGTTACAGCTAAGCTTCCTAGCAAATGAAAAATTATTTTTTCTCTCTATTTCAATTAGCATTTAATCATTGAGGTTTCCCAATAACACCAAAAACTTAATTCAGCAAAGATTCTGGGATTTACACAGGCTTTAAAGGCCAAGAACAGCAAATGAAGCCTTCCATCTTTATTGAGGAGAAACAAACAGCAACTAATGCAAGTTGCTGAGTTGAAGTTCTAGTCATTTTGACTGTTGGCATAAAGTATGCAGGGCAGATCTTTAAAGAAAAGTCAATGGAACTGTATTTTTGACTTGCAATAAATGTTCTAGAATATTCCTATTTGCTTTTAAATATAAAAAGAGATATTGGGCTAGGAAGAGATGTCACTGTTATTATTGAAGTTTAAGGGGTCTGGGAGAGAATATCAAAGTCGTTGCTGAGATTTCTCTCTCTCTCTTTCTCTCTTTTTTTTTTTTTTTGGTAGTTGGAAAGTAAAAATTCATCAAAATCCAAACTACTTGTAAGACTGATTTCAGTTTACTTTATCTTTCCAAATGTCTTGGGGGAAAAAGGTTCAGTGTTGGCGATAGTTCCTCTTTTAATATTTTAAAGACAAAATAGTTTCAAATGATTATGCTATTTCATAATATAATCTGCAGAAAATAACACATAGCAGATCAAAATTAGAGAAGAATCCTGTGATAACCCAAACTAATTGTTGGGTATGGATTTCTTGTTGAAATTTGAACTGTTTCTCAATTTAAACTGAGAAAATGTGCAAAATCTCAATTCACCTTCTTGAGGGAAAAATAAATAATTCTCAGATAAATTTGTTATATATATATTGTTTAAATGAATAAACTGTTAAAAATATTATTCTTCATCTTACCATGATATGGAGGGTATATGTTAGGTCATTATTATTTCACTTAATATTCACATATTATTTCACAAAATTGGAAAACAAGTAGAGATTAGAGCTAAATATATTAATAAGAGGATATTCTTTCAATTGTACAGTAAAAATTGTTTCAGAAATAAGATTTTTCTTACAATCTTTAAATATGTTGATATTAAAAGCCTGTTAAGACAGTGTCTTTTGTTAAAATATTAATTTTTTCTTGTCTTATTGCATTACTCTATTTTCAGTTCTTACCCCTTACATACACAGGATAGTATGAAAATATTTCTGAAGCATCAAAATGCTATTTAAAATGGCAAAAGTAGGAAGACTCTAATATCAATGAAGAGAGGTATGTGTACAGATATTGCCTGTGTATTTGGTAGAGTATATTCTTTGTTAATGCTTTCTTTTTAGCATTGAACTATAAATAGAAGAATATCATCTTGCCTGAGCAAAATGCTGAGAACATGAGTTCTGTTCAAAGGGTCCCTGTTAATACTTATCTTCATTTTCCTTGTAACTGTCATTAACACCTAAGAAAATTCTAAAACAAAAAAAGTGTGTACCCTTCTGGTGTTATTTGATACATAATACCCCATACTTATTTGCTAACACTATGTAATTTTAACTGGCTAAAATTATGTCCCAGAATGTTGGTTGAATCAAGAATGTAAAAACAGCAATGAGGCTGTGCAAAAAGGTGACATAAAAAGCTGTTGCTACTGAGTTTGGATTGGTGTGGTAGTACAAAAAATTAGCATCACAAAAAGAAGGAGCAGACTTTAAAGGAATTGGAACTATAATATGATAGTTATCACTAATAGTGGGCATATCCAATAGGAGAAGAACAAAATGATATCATGTGACTGGAAATATATATATATACACCACACAATCACAAGATGGCTGAAGCTGGAGGAAAGCTCTGAAGATATCTGGTCCAACCTCCTGCTCAAGCAGGATGACCTAGAGTAGGGTGCTCAGGGTCTGTCCAGTCAGGTTTTAAATATTTCCAATGATTTTCACAGCCTCTCTGGACAACCCATTCCCAAGTTTCACCAGTTTCACACTGAAAAAAAAATAAATAAATAAAATTTCCTACAGTTTAGTTCATGCCCATTGTCTTTTGACTTAGTGGTCACCACTGGGAAGAATTTAACTTAATTATCACTGAAATGAACAGTCTGGATTGCTGAAATCTTTCCCAGCAGCTTCCATTAGCCAACTGCATCCATCTTATTAAACGAGAGATCATGATAAAGTGATAGTTACTACATCTGCAAACAAACGTCTCCCATAAGTGTGTCATTTTCACTGACAAGTCAAATACAAGACTCTAGGTAGAAGTTTTGCTCAGTAATACAGCAAAATCTGTCCAAATATCATCACTGTGATAGCTGAGCTACGTAAAGTGAAACAGTGCCTAGATAGTCTACACAGTGCCACAGACTCAACTCCCCATTTACACTCCCCCATTCTTCCCCAGCTAGAAAGCTAAGCAGGAATTACATTTTTTTTTTTTTCTTTCTTCTTCTCCAGTTGGGAAGTTCAGACTTTTTCCCTAAGTAAATCTGATCTCCAGCTTCTTAGTCCTCTTGCTAACACTATTTGGATATCTCTTCTAGTATTAACAGCAAGTGAGAGATGGGACCTAGTCAATCTTTCCCAGCTCATAAGAGCATGAAATGGCTGACCCATTTCTACATTACTTATGCAGTTCTTGTTTCTTACATTACTCAGAAACAAATGCAGAAGAAATGCTGGACAAATAAATCAAGCTTATAAATTATTAGCCAGGTAAACCTAACCAGGTTGACCTTCTCTGTACTTTTTTTTTTTTTTTTTTTTTACTGTTTCTTGTAACAATTAGAGGATTGCATGAGATCACCAGCTATGAGATGTGAATCCAAAGTTGCATTATGAAGTTCAGCTAGTGACAACTAGGTGCTGATGAAGTTTGGGGAAGGTGTTGTGTATAATGTTAGATAGTCTCAGACTGACTGCATTACTGGAAACATTTCACTCCCAAATCAGAATGTACAACACAGATCTCATATATGTACATATTTGAGGACAATTGCATTAAGAAAACTTAAAATCATTAAGAACTACAGATTTTATTTAATTTTGTCTAACAGAGAGAAATCCTTTGGTCTGAAGCTCATTCTTCCTGTCTGCTAAATTGCACCTTGTTTTTTAGGAGCTATTTTGAAGTGCGGAACCACTTTTATATCATGGTAAATTGAGGCAACTATCAAGGTGTCTTGAGGCAACTGGACATCAAAAGTAAATCAGGTTTTGGACATTCATTTTTTTCTGTTCTTCTTCACAAAGCAACAATATTTTTTTATTAAATCTTTTTTTTTTTTTATAGTGTGGTTAATGAAAAACTTCTTTTCAGTCATCACATGTGAAATAAGACATTTATCTTCTGTTTGGAAGAAACCAAATATAATTCTAAAATCTTTGGTCACTGCTACTAAAACACTTTACTCTTTCATATTGGCCATAGATAGAATTGCCTCTCAGCTAAAAGTAATGATTTACTGCAAAAAAGAGCACATATTCAAGGACAAAGAATAGGAGGAGGTGACCCCACTGAAGAAATCAGATGTGATATCATTTTAAATGTGCTTCACTGGCTGGGAAATGGGACTTTCCTATTCCCATGGTGTAAGTAGAGGGAGTGGGATGTACACCGTCAAAAATAGAATAAACACTATAAAACCTTTGTTCGTGTCTATTTCTTTTTCTTTTCATTTGATGTATAAAAGAACACTGATATGCTTAATGTATAAATCCAGGCATACACTGTTGTGAGGGTAAGAAATGTTTTATTATATTCTTTGCCAGTAGCAGATGAGAGCTAGGCATTACTGGTGTAAGAATAAGGGAAATAATAATGCCTTTTACTAGTCCCTTCCAACCCTAATCATTCCATGATTCTATGCTTGAAAAATAAATATAACTGCCTGTGTGAATTTTAAAAAGAAAAACATGAATTACTTTCAATGCATTTTGTTTGTTTTGGTGTACTTTAGAATTAAAACAATAGCTGGAAAGGCACTAAGCCTTAACATTTCAAGATTTTAAGAAAAGCTGCATGTGGAATATATGGCAGTGCATATATGTATCAAGTTGCATTGGTTACATTTGTCTTACAATCATACTATAGACTCTAGCAACCATTGTCTAATGAAAGAATTGAAACATGTAACAGTGTGACAGTCCAGAACGCTTGTGAATATTGCTGCTTGTAACATTACCTTTACTAGCATTGTACTGCACAAAAATAATTTTTTGAGATACTAGTGGTGTGTAGACTCTTTCTCCTATACAGCCATGTCAACAAGGATAAAAGCAATGGGAATTACGTCTACAAATGTTCCTTAGAATCAGCTCTCTTCCTGAAAGTATAGTTATAAGATGCTTAAAGTTTCTTGCTAGCCTCTCAACATTCATGTGGTTAAAAGGTCTGTTTAAAAATAGAGTCAAGCTCAGCCTTTTAGAAGGATCACTTTATTTAGCAACGTTTGTTGTTTTTTTTTTTTTTTCCAAAACTTTCCTTTAACTTATTTCTGAATCACAGTCCATTTCCCAGCCTTATAAATATTTTAAAAGTTACTCTCATCTCATGGACATCTACTGTCATTGACCATGGTTCACGTCACATCAGAGAAGCATTGAATGTCCCTATTCGAGGTCCTGTCCTGTCACTTCAGGGGAAGTAGTGCAGATGTACAGAAATAAGATGCACCAAATGGTCATGGCTGCAGGCCACATGGAAAAGGCCTTAGTGGGCCACATCTGAAGCTGTTTTAATCAGCCATGGCATCTTTGGCTGTGAGAGAGGTAAGTCATTTTACGTGGGCTAGGGAGTTGGTCCAGAATGAGGCAAGGTTGGAGTTTTCCTTTAAAGTAGGTTATTTATCCATCTGCAATATGTTGAGCTGTGTCATCACCAGGTAATTAATGCGCGTAAAGTGACTAGGATCTTAAAAGCTTAACTTTCTGTTTAATTATGCACCCCCCCCCCCCCCAATCAGGATACTTACTAGTTAACAGACAGATATGTAGAATCTGACTTTAGCTCCTTTTCTCCTTGGATATTTGACCTAGTTGTAAGCGAGGTTTCTTGGGTGCTGGTATGCTGGTAGCAGCATGACCACATTCTGGTGTATGATCTAAGCCTCCTCTAAATGGAAGATTATACCCCTAGGATTGCTCCAAGTTGCCAATAGGGCTCCCAGGATTTAGGCTAGTCACAATCCAGCCCTGTCATATTTTTGACCTATGTTCACATCAAGCACAGCAAAATTATGAGAAGCATCTACTCATCCTTTGTCTCTTTTGAGGACAGTAAAACAAGTTCTTGAAACATGTCATTGAAGCTTTAGATTAGTGTGAAATAAAACAACAACAAAAAATCTTTTGAAAAACTAGAAACATCTGTCCCAGTCTCGTGGTTTTGTTGTTGTAGTTTTTTGTTTGTTTGTTTTTGGTTTTTTTGTTGTTGTTGTTGTTGTTGTTTCAGCAATAGTGACTATTGCTGGTGAAATTTCAGACTGGCATTAACTTAAAACAACAATTCATAATGAACATTTGGCTTTTTTTTTTTTTTTTCTTATATGTCACAGCCCATTCTGACCCCAACAACATTGCCCTGGTGCTTGGTACACTAGTACAAGGGAAAACAATGCATACCATCTGCCTCCTTTTCTGTTTTCCCATAACATGTTCTCATACTATTCATTCACCAAGCACTACAAGTTACTTTGAATGACTCTATGCCATAAGGAAAATGGAAGGTGCATCCAGTGGGATTATGTTAGGGTTTCTCTGACCCTGCTACCATTCAGTATTTTTGTTACTGCTCAAATGCAAATAAAGAGTACAAAGAGCCAGGAAGAACCCACTAGTGCAGGGTCTAATATTTTAGCTGAAAATTTGTGAAATCATGACGTGGACAAATTGGTGAAATAACTGTTGACATAGACAAATGTTGACTCCTGGCCCAGGCAGGAAGTAACGGCTATGAAAATGTAGGAAGTAGTACTGGCTGCCTCAGGGTTTGGAAAGCTGTGGATCATAAACTGAACAAGAGTCAGTACTGACATCTTACAAGGCAATCATTCTGGAAAACAGATGAAGAATAATCTGAGATAAATTATTTAACCTTGTCCTGCACAAAACAAGTAAAGCATTAGTCAAAGTGTCCATCTAGAATCACTTACCTCACTCTGAGGAAGTTTTGGAGCCGCTGGAAACATTTGGTCCAAAGGAAAGGGTGGTTAGGCATTGGAACACGCTGCCCAGGGAAGTGGCCAAGTCCCCTTCCCTGGAGGTATTTAAGAGATATGTGGACATGATATGGTTACAGATATGGTTAGAGGTGGACTTGGTGGTGTTAGGTTGATGGTTGGATTTGATGATCTAAGGGTCTTTTCCAACCAAAATTATTATATGATTCTCTGATTTCAGTAGGACACATCTCCAAAGCACCCAAAAAATATTTTATACAGGAAAGACTTAAAGATTCATGACAGTTTAGGTTAAAGAAGAAGTGGAGGAGGTGTATGTGAGAAGAGTTTCCGCTTTGTAAAGTAAATAGTAGAATTTTGTTGCAGTGATGAAGACTCAGACCAGGTGTTAGGAAGAACATTCTAGCTAGAAAGGACAGCCTCTGTCTAGCTTCTCTAGGAAGCTAAGTCAGACTTTATCTGTGAAAGTCTTCAGAGCTGTAATAGACAAGTAACTGCTGAAAAAGATGTTTGTGTTTCATTCATACAGTCAAGGTAAGACCCAATGACATCTTCTAGAGATCTTTCTAGCTTAACATTGATGGATCTTGACAGCAAATTTGGTTTTACATACAATTCAAGAATGGCTTTCTTATTAAACAAATATACAAGTTAGGGTAAATACAAAAACATATAGAGCTGTATTAACCTATTACTTTCTTTGGTTTTACTCCGTTAACTTTTACCGCTAAACTACTAGTTTACTAGAAATAATTCTACTATTACTCAGCTGTTCTAAATCAGATTACAAGTGTTTGCCAATACTGGCACTTGGCCACCAGCTTATTTTATTTATGTTCATCGTGAACTGCAAGACAATTATTCTTCCTAGGAAAATAAGGCTGAGAAGACCACAATTTAGATTAACATGTGGCAGAGTCAGGGCAGTCTTTGTAGTAAATTTTAGGCTCTTGAAAATTATAGGAGAAGAGAACAGGTAACCCTTTTTTATGCTCATAATGAAAGCTTAAACAAGCCTTGAAGGCATACATTGCTTCAGTGAATATTTTCCTAAAATAGAATAACAATTATAATAAAGTAATGCAAATTTATAATTGAGATATCAATTAAACATATAATTATATATAAAGGTGAATCAGCCATGCTTTGTTATTTAGTGTTAATTGAAAACGAGCAAACAAACAAACAAATGAAAAAAAAAAAAAACAGCATTCTTCCTGAGAATTTTTAAAACAATTTGTTTAGATGTCTCATCTCCTCTTTCTGGTATGAGGGCAGTGAGTCTTGCAGTTTTTGCTAAAATGTGCCCTGACACCCACATGAATAATTCCCTTGCAAGAAGTGAGCTATGAGTCTTGTGACTGGAATAGTTCATTTCCATTCAATTATGCAGTTGAAATACCTCCTCAATAGGTCAGGAAGGCACACAAGCCCTGGAGCAACTGACTTTATTAAATCAGTCTTTATGCATTTGTGTGGGTGAGTGGGTCAAATAATATTCTGGTGTACAGTGTAGAATGTAAATGGTAACAATAAACTGGAGAATTTCTAGGCCATTTAAATTCTTCAAAATACATGTTTGACTTGGAAAGCTCTTTCATTTATAGAATAATTCTGATGCATGTTCAAAATCATAATACAGTTTCTAGAATTTTTTCACTTGAAGCTACATTTACTGCTTGATCTGAGATCTTTCAGTAAATATACAAATTTTTAGTTTTCCTTAAACTGGATTGATTTTTAATAGACTTTAGATGGCATTTCTTTTCAAAGTTTAACACAAATCTCAGTCAGAAGACAGCTAGGAATACTAAGGTAGTTAAATAAAGCGACTTTAATATTCCTTTTCACCCCTGAGTTGTTATGGTCCTATCCAGTTTTTCTGTCAAAAAGAAAATTGTTCAATTAATTTTGGCTTAATATTTTAGCAATAACATACAGTATTTTTGAAGGAGTCTTATAAAAGCATATATAATAAACTCTCTGGTTTAATCAGAGATTTTGGAAAGTGATATAACAAGCAATTTTGTTTGACTTCATAGTGTTAGAACAAAGCTAACTTGTTTATGTTTTCTGTTTGTTTGTTTGTTTGTTTTCATCATCTTGGCTAAATTGATGTAACAGTGAATGTAGTCATAACTACATAAACAAAGATGCCAGGATGCAAAACAAATGGAGATTTCAATAAATTTAATACATTATTTTCAATAGCTTTGTTTCCTTATAGTGAACATACTTCTTACAGACAAGATTGTCTGTATCCAATGCGTTGTTATTCTGAAATATATTTCATCCCATTTCAGAGTGAAAAATAAAAATATTGAAGCTTTGATGGAAACCATATATTAGCAATTATCAATATGAAAACCTTTGGTTTAGCAAAATTATATTTGTTGGATCTACTTCTTTTGGTTAAGAAAATAATTTATTTTCTTAATTTCTTAATTTCTTTTCAATTTTTCTTTATTTCTTTTCTACTCCAAAAATTTTACTTGTCATCTCTGTCCTCTTCCCAGCTTCTCTTCCAGATGTACAGGAACGAGCTCTGGCTAATGTTCCTTGGGAAAAGAAGGTGTGGATTGAGCTCTAGCAGTAGAGGTTGCTGAAGTGAATCTTGTCATTCTTAGTGACTTTCAAACTTCTGAAAATGAAGAGACAAATCCCCTAAGTACAACAATCCTGAGTACATTGTTCATTTGAAAGCTTTTTGGTGTTGGCAGTGATAAATCAAAATCTTTTTCCATTTGACAAGCCTTCATAACAACAAGTTGTTATTTTGAGTTCTGTCTCCAAAAAGAAAGGGAGTTTTAATTTTGCCATCACATAACTTTAAATCTCCAACCGTATTACACTAAGACTGATGGAACTTTTTTTCCCTGACAATATGGCCAGTTCAAAATATAACATTAAAATTAGATTTCAGTCAATAAAACTTAAGCACTGGTAGAGACATGGATCTTTTATTTCATACCTGCTTCTATGATTTTTCTGTCAAGTACCAAAAAACAGTCTAATCAAAGCAAATACACTTTTTGCATTCTGATGTGTGCCTCTATTTTTCAGGAATGTGTAGTACAGAAATTGTTCAAATCACTGTAAATTACAGCAGAAAATTCTATCTTGGCCTAAAGATATCAATTTTGAAGATGAGATTTTGTATCAAAATTTGATTTTATTATAGATTTATAATAGAAATTCATGTTCAACTACAAAATATATGTCTATTCTGCAAAGACTTGGTAGATTTTACTTCTGAGTTCCTGAAAAAGTTTCTATATATAATTCCAGTGAAGAACAACATGGTTATCTCAAATTCATCTGAAAAAAATAAATAAATTGTAGGTTCCATGATTTGGATACATTTTAGTTTTTTTTTTTTTTTTAGGAGAGCCATACCATGAATTTTCTCTAGAAACTTAGGATAAAGGTCATCTCACCTGACTATAGTCTAAAAGACAAGTGTCTGGTCTAAGTTCATAGTATTAAGGTGCTCTTGCCAATGGAGATTTTAGCAATTTTCAGCAATGTCAGCAGCGGTTCATTTCCTTGTTAAACAGACATGTAAAACTGTTGAAATTAAAACCTTATTTGGATTTTGCATGGTAGGAGTCATGTAAGATGAATCCTACTTCTTCTAATCATCACCATTTCTTTCACCAAATCACTTTGTGGAAGATAGAAGGATTTTTTTGTGTCTGCTTTATTGCAATGACAGAAATAGTTTCCTCAAAAGTCTATTTTTTCTTCTGTCGAGAACAACAAGAACAAATGATTTTGTTAAATTTCTTACCTCTTTCAGTGGATAAAAAATGTTCCAGTACAGTATTTTCAACCAAATGCAGCTGTCTTTATACAAGCAGAAAGAAACAAAGAGAATTTCTTAAGAAAACTAAACCTTAATTTTATTTTGGGGTAATAAAGAAGAACATCTTTTTAGCAGTGATCCTGAAATTCAGCAAAGTTGTTTCAGCTGATAAGTAAACCTGTTGACAGTTACATAAAAATGAAGACTGTCTCGGTAGGAAGGATAATGCTCTAGTACTAAAACCACTCTGAGACAGCAGAAAGATTAGAAAGACATGTTTGTTTTGTGGGTCAAAGGTGACCTCAGTACCTCATTCAGGAATTTTCAGGCTTAGATATGGTCATGAATATTGACGTTTAATATCTTTATCAATGACGCAGACAGTGGGACCAAGTGCACCCTCAGCAAGTTTGTAGATGACACCAAGCTGAGTGGTGCAGTTGATACAACAGAAGGAAAAGCTGTCATTCAAAGGGACCTGGACAAGCTTGAGGAGTGGGCCCATGTGAATGTAAAGAGGTTCAATAATGCCAAATGCAAGGTGCTGCACCTGGGTCGGTGCAATCCCAGACAGGAGGACAGACTGGGAGAACAACTCATTAAGAGCAGCCCTGCAGAGAGACCTGGAGGTTCTGGTGGATGAAAAGCTTGACATTAGCTGGCAGTGCACACTTGCAGCCCAGAACACTAACTGAAACCTGGGCTGCATCAACAGAGGGGGGGCCAGCAGGTGAAGGGAAGTGATTGTTCCCCACTACTCTGCCCCACCTGGAGTTCTTTTTTGAGGCCCCACCTGGAGTTCTGCATCCAAGTCTGGGGCCCCCAGCACAAGAAGGTTCTTGATCTGTTAGAACAAGTCCAGAGGAGGGCCACAAAGATGATCAGGAGGCTGGAGTACCTCCCGTATAAAGAAAGGCTGAGAGATCTAGGGCCGTTCAGCCTACGTAAGAGAAGGCTCTGGCAGAGACCTCATTGCAGCTTTTCAGTACATTAAGAGGACTTATAAGAAAGATGGAGAATGACTTTTTGTTCATTTAGATAATGACAGGAGAAGGGGGGATGGTTTTAAACTAAAAATGGAGAGATTCAGATTAGAGATTAGGAGCAAATTCTTCACTCAGAGGGTGGTGAGGCATAGGAAAATGTTGCCCAGAGAAGTTGTGGATGGCTCATCCCTGGAGGTGTTTAAGACCAGGTTAGATGAGGCCCTGAGCAACATGATTTAGTAGGTGGCATCCCTGCTTATGTCAAGGAGGTTGGAACTTTAAGGTCCCATCCAAACAGGGGCCAGCCTATGATTCTATGAATGTAGATGTCATTTTCTGCTGCCCATCTGATACAAATTTTTGGAAAAATTGTTATGTAAAGGAACAGTCAAAGAATTCTTTCAAAGTGAAAATGAGTTTTCAACTAACAATAATTCAAGAGAAATCTCTGCTTTCTTTAACTATGCTTTTTTTTTTTTTTTTCATTTCATTAGAAGGATCAGGGGTTATTATTTAGGGTTTATTATAAAAAAATACAAGTACAAGTGGTCAAATTTTAAGAGATCTTTAGGTGCTCCTTGTGTACTCATTTATAAATGTTAAAAATAAGAACTGGAAGCTTAAAACTCTTTAAGCCCACACCTCGTCTATGGTTCTTCAAAAGGTATACCTCATCTCTCACAAAAATAAGATCACAAGGCATACAACCAGTGAATACTTCTGGGATTCACTTTATTAGAGAAATGAGTAACAAATTAAGAGTTGCACAGTGAGGTAGTGATAGGCATAGCAGAAAGACTATTCCTGGCTTAAAAGGTTTTGTTGCAGCTAGTAGGTTTTGATGCGTCATTGAGAGGACAGGTACCCAATGATATGTGGACCTGTCTGAATTATGTTAAAAACCTGGCAGAAAGTTGTTTTCAAGCTGAGTTTAACTTCTGGGTGTTAGCTTAGATCTGTACTTTTATCTTTACACATATCACTGAATGTTGCTCTATTTAAAATAAATAAATAAATAAATAAATAAGGCAAATATATATACATACATATATATATGTGTATGTATGTATATATATATATATATATATACTTTTTTTTTTTTTTTCCTGGAAACTACCCTGGTATGTATATATATATATACATTTTTTTTTTTTTTTCCTGGAAACTACCCTGGTTGTAATGACAGTGAGACACAGCTTTTGAATCCTGTAATCACAGAATCATAGTGTGGTTTGGGTTAGAAGGGACTTTAAAGGGCATATAATTCCAATCACCCTGCCATGGGCAGGGACACCTCCCACTAGACCAGGTTGCTCAAAATCCTGTCCAACCTGGCCTTAAACACTTCCAGGGATGGGACATTCACAGCTTCTCTGGGCAACCTGTTCCAGTGCCTCACCACCCTCATGTCTAATCTAAATCTACCCTCTTTGAGTTTAAGCCCTTTGGCCTTTTACTATGACTATTACTAGGACAAGGGGTAATCCTATCACAATATATATACTTTCTTATTTCTGTTCACACAGAAGACCTGACTCAGCAGCAGAGAGTTTGAGCATCATAATAAGGTCTAAATACCAATTTATCCTTTAAATCCTTCCTGTCAATCAAGTTCATTCTCTCTTTCTTTAGTATTCTTAGGATCATGCTGCAAGGACGTTAACAGTTCTATGTTGGCTTCTGATTTTTCTCTGATTTTTTTTTCTCTGGTTTTTGCAGTGTCCCAACATCTGTATCAACATACACACAGAAATTCCTCTATCATCAAACCATATTCTGTCCTTTTTTCCTTTTTTTTTCTTTTTCCTTTTTTCTTTTTTTCTCATCAGACTTGTATGAAAACCAGTGGATCCCAACCCTTGTTTGGAGTTGTTGATTTCCATGCTTGAGTGACGATTGTTCCACTATTTCATGTGAAGTTCACAAAAGTAATTCCAACATTTCTTCATTTAAACTGACTGGAGTCTATTCACCAAATGTTTTTTTCCATTAATACCACTGACAGGTCCTTTGAAGTTGCTATAAGTCAAGATAGCAGGGTTTCAGACAAAAACCCCAAGGTTTTGTGTGTGCATGTTGAATTTATCTTCACAGTTTAACAGAAAAAAAAAATGCGTAGAAATAGCCTGTCTATTCTACTTTTCCCACCTTCTGAAAATTTCTGGTAATTCAGCAGCAGAGAGTAAGAAAAGATCAAACTGAAGTAACTATTTCTTCTAAACACTGTTTTAAATCTTAAATTATTTGTAAGTCTTAAAGCTTGTAATGAATTTATCTGTCTCAAATAATACAAGCTAAAGAAAAAGTCTTTAACAATTTAAAGTATCTTTTTATCCCTACTGTGTTTTTAATGCTTATAGATTAGAAATATAATCTTAAAATTAAAGAAAAAGAAAATATATGTATATATGAAAACCTGACTTAATTTGTACAGTTCAGTTTTTCTCATCTGTCCCAAGCATTTCATATTTTAGCAGCATGTGAATTCACCAGCAAGAGATGTCAGTGACTGCAATAAAGTATTGGAGCACACAAGTAGTTTCCACTATTCCAGTGGCTCTGGAGCAGTTCCATTACAACGGAAGAGTGCAGCAAGCCAGTCATGCGTACCATGACATATACAAACCTACTACTTCTCTCTCCCACTTCCTCTCTCTGCTGCTGTTTTCCCTTGATCTAGCCATGACTACAAGACTAATGTTAAAGGGATGTTCACCTTTATTAGCTGTATAAAACTAAATGCATTAAAATTTAGTCTGTCTCTCTTTTTATATTGCAGTCCTCAAAGTCTCCAGTTAGAATAGCCACCTAACTGTAAATTGCCTAGCAAAACCATTCAACTGGTATTTTTTGTGTTTCGCCACTTCTATACTTAGCCCAGTTTATATGCTTTATTGTTGCTCTTTGGTTTCATAAATGTCAGCATTTATGCTTGTGAATAACCCTGTCATAGAGAAAAGTTGCTGGCTCTTGACAAAGTAGGCCATGAGTCCATGATCTCCTTCTTAAGGAGCTTTCCATGAGCAGGCATGATTCCCTCTGTGCCTTTACAGCACATGGCAGAGCTGATCCTGCCTAGGGCTGCTGGCAAATATAGCACCACAAACATTCTTTCGTATGGCAAACAGAATACTTAGGCAAAATGGGGACAAAAAATTGTGCAAGCAGCTTTAATTGAGGTTAAAGCAATTCTCCAAGATTAAATCATTTGTCTAGAATCTTAGTTCCACAACTCAATATTCCCAACAATAATTTGCAGTAATAGAAGTCAGATAGTGCCAGGCTTAGAAGCAAATATGGACCTGATAAGACTACCCATCATAAAGAGGGACATTTGTGAAATGGGAATTATTCACTCTTATCTACTTACTATTTATTATCTTTTCATGTCTTTATCTATTCTTTTTCATCTACTTACAAAGCATAATTGGAAATGACATTTCTCTGCCTGCAATTATTAGGAAAAATACGCAAAATTAATTCTGTTGGAAATAAATAACAATAGTTTTGTCCTTAGGAATTCAGTTCATAAAGACCATCATCAGAGATAATAGTTAAAAGGTTGCATAATTTGGAGCCTATTTGTATATTATGTCTTTCTTCTAGGTTGTGAGTACATTGAAGGACAAAGGAGAGAGAAAGTGGAAAAGAGAGACAGGTAACACATGTAGTCTAGATAGTTCTGTCATACAAATGAAAGGCTGAACAGGAATTTCTGCAGCAGCAGGATTTAAAATCTGCCTTTACTGTCTAAACAGCAGCAGTTCAGTTTCTGTAGAGTTCTCATGAGAGCTGGTTGGCAACTATTTCTTTTTTGTTTGTTTGTTTGTTTCTTTTTTCATCCCACCCAAAAAAACAACCAACCCACCAACCTCAAAGCAAAATATTTTCTAAGTCACAAGTTCTGTTAAATTTCTTGCTAGCTTCCTTTCTGTATATTGGGAAATATCAGAAAGTTCTTGCTGCATACTTCAAATGAAATCAAAGCACAATAATAATCTCTTTATACATAACTGAATTACAGATATTTCTAAAAGTTGCAGAAAAGAAAAAAAGAAAAAAAAGAAAAAAGAAAAAAGATTTATTCTGATTGATAAGATATTATTTTCAGATATAAATATTAAATTCTTGTTTATATTCTGGTTGTGTTGTTTTATGGTTTGTTTTTGAGATTTTGTTTTTATGGCAATATGCTGTGAGAAACCTGAACATTTTTAGAACAGAGAAATATTTTTTCTTACTGTGCTAAATATTAGAATCACAAGGAAGGGATTTGGAATCTAATATTGGCAGATAATTGACCAGTCTGCTGGAGATATATTTTTTCTTAAAAAATATTAAAAGAATCTGGAAGAGAAGTTTTGGAAATGTACTGGG
Source organism: Cygnus olor (assembly GCF_009769625.2). NCBI lineage: Eukaryota > Metazoa > Chordata > Aves > Anseriformes > Anatidae > Cygnus > Cygnus olor. The sequence continues at coordinate 16,623,794 of NC_049198.1, read as the reverse complement.
ATAACATATAAGATTTTTATTATTATTTTTAATGTTCAAGTATTATATTTGTTTTAAATATAATATAAACTTTTGATAACTTGATAAACTTAAACTTCATAGAACGGATTCATGGGCTAATTTATGATGGAAGGAAACAGTGAAGATAACCTGGTCCAACCTACTCACTAAAGCAGGGCCAGCTTTGAGGTTGGATTGGACTACTGAGGAACTCACTCCCTTGTGTTTTGAACATGTCCAAAGACAGAGACTCATCAGTCTCTCTAAAGGGACTGCTTTTCTTTCTGCAGCCTCTGCCTGGCCTCTTGTCCCTGACTATGTGTTTCTGAGAGGAGTCGTAGGTAGCTGAAAGCAGTTAATAGATCCTTCTCTTGGCTTTTTTTTCTAAAGGTTCTTTTTTCAGGTTTTCAAAATTTTTCAGAACAATAGTTTAATTAGTGAAAGTGGTAAAGGAACAGCTCTGGTCTGTGAACCTAGGCCAGTACTGTCCAAAAATTGTTTGAAGTATCCTCAGTGATCTGCTTGTGGAGAATAATCAGACTTGTTAGCATCACTGATAAGCACTACCCCTAGGCAAAGGGGAATTGAGAAGCTTGTTCTTCCTTATCTCTTGTACAAATTATATGGATGGAGGTCCATGGGCTTAGTATGAGATGTTGCCAAAAAAGGGAGCCTTGTGTTGGCAGGACAGCCCTCTGACTGCAGAACAGAATCTTGAAGGCCACGGTGCCTGAGTGAAACATTTTGCTTCATTATGTGTAAAATAAATATTAAAGTTAATGTCCTTGAATATGATAGTGAACTTAATGAAGCACATGCTAAACATATATGACTATAGTACTTGACTCTCCACTAAAATCATGCTAAACATCACCCCAGGGAGGTAACAGATAAGGTTGGGATATAACAGAGTGTTAGGGGCCAGTTAAAAAAAAAAAAAATGTTAAACGAAGAAATTACAGTGAGGAAAAAAGAACAGTTGGGAGAGAGAAACAAGAAATTGGAAAGAAAAGGCAGTTGATGGGCTGTGCTTCTTCTCCACCAGGACAGGGACATATTATTAGTAAGCTCTGCACTTTCACCTTTTGGTGAGGAATTCCTGGGATAGCATTTTGCTAGTGCTATTACCATATATTAGTGCTATTGCAGTAAGTGTATTTATCAATGGCAATTCCAAATCTATTGTATTTGTTGCCTTATCAAATACATTCACCTTTGTGAAACTGTCTCAGTGAAAGCCCTGAGTGGGGCTCTGAAACAGGCAAATGTTTGATTCTGGTAAGTCCCCTTTTAATGTGACACTGCTGAAAGCAACAGATTAAGACTCTTCTAGTACATGTGTGCTACCATGGCATAGTGGTGCATACCAAAGAAATCTGGGCTGGTAGCAGGGATTTTAAAGTCTCTCAGCACCAGGAGATTGAAAAAGAGTGAGAAGGATGGGAAAGGATTTTTCTTTAGTCTAGGCTAACACAAGAATAATTTGCAAAAGATTTTTCCTTATAGGAGAAACTTTCATGAATGATTTAACATAAACAGTTGATTTGATATATTGCAGAGTATATTTATTTAAGCTGAAAATATTGTAGGTAGCCTAATACACTGCTGATGCTACTGTGGAAAGCTTGAAGATAACTCAGTCTGACAGGAAGAAACTAACAGACTTAAAAAATAATGTGCTTAGAATCAAAGTATATCCATACAAACATCCAGTCTGGACAGATTTTTTGTACCTGAATTGTAACCCTCTGAATAATGGACTTAGTAATGAAAAAGCCTAGCAGCACAATGATGCTACATTTTACATTCTTACAGTTTTCCTGGTTATCTCAACATGAATGAAAATAATCCATAGAATCTTTCCTGACACTAGGCTACGTGACCACAAATAAAAGGAGAAATTTGTATATTGTTTTCAAAAACTGAAAAAAATAGTTTTAGTCTATCTCCAAAATGTTGCTTATTAGAAGAAAATCAAATATTTTCTAAAAATATAATTTTAAAAGAAAGCAACATGTTATTAAAAATTCTGATGCAAGGTCTTTCTACCTCTAATGAGTTACCCTAGGGCAGTCAGCCTTTCAGACTACTTTCAGAACCTGCTGCAGTTCTTTTTCCTGCCAAACTGTCATAAAATCATAGAAACATAGAATAGTTTGGGTTGAAAGAGTCTTTAAAGATCACTTAGTTCCAACCCCCTGCCATGGGAAGGGACACCTCCCACCAGACCAAGTTGCTCAAAGTCCCATCCAGCCTGGCCTTGAACACTTCAGGGATGAGGCATCCACAGCTTCTCTGGCCAAACTCTTCCAGTGCCTCACCACCCTCAGAGGAAATAATTTCTTCCTAATATCTAATCTAAATCTGCCTTTTATTTTTTATTTTTTATTTTTTATTTTTTTTTAAGCTTAAAATTGTTACTCCTTGTCCTATCACTATACTCACTGACCAAGTGTCCCTCCCCAGCTTTCCTGTAGGAAAGGTTTAGTTACTGGTAGGCTTCTGTAAGGTCTCCCTGGATCTTTCTCCAGCCTGAACAACCTCAGCTCTCTCAGCCTGTCTTCACACAAGAGAGGTCTCAGCCCCTTGATCATCTTTGTAGCCCTCCTCTGGACTTGTACTAATTGATCCATATCCTTCTTGTGCTGGGGGCCTCTGAGCTTGCCCTCTGGCCACAGTGCTTTTGATGCAACCCAGGACATGGTTGGCTTTCTGGGTTGCAAGTGCACACTGCCGGCTCACGTTGAGCTTCTAATCAACCAGCATGCCCAGGTCCTTCTCCTCAGGGCTGCCCTCAATCCATTCTCCACCCGGCCTGTTTGGTGCTTGGGATTGCCCTGGCCCAGATATAGGACCTTGCACTTGGCCTTGTTGAACCTCACGAAGTTCGCACAGGCCCACCTCTCAGGCCTGCCCAGGTCCCTCTGGATGTCATCCCGTCCTCTTTTGTGTCAAGTACACCATGCAGCTTGGTGTCATTGGCAAACTTGCTGAGGGTGCACTCAATTTCACTGTCCATGTCACCAACAAAGACATTAAACAGTGCCAGTCCCAGTACTGACTCCTGAGGAACACTACTTGTTATTGATCTCTACTTGTACATTGAGCCACTGAATGCAACTTTTTGAGTGCAACCATCCAGCCAATTCCTTACCCACCAAGTGGTCCATGTGTCAAATCTATGTCTCTCCAATTTAGAGACAAGGATTTCATGGGGGACAGTGTCAAATGCTTTGCACATGTCCAGGTAGATGATGTCAGTTGCTCTTCCCCTACCCACCAATGCTGTAACCTCATCGTAGAAGGCCACCAGATTTGTCAGTCATGATCTGCCCTTAGTGAAGCCATGTTGGCTGTCACCAATAACCTCCTTAATTTCCATGTGCCTTACTGTAGTTTCCAGGAGGATCTGCTCCATTATCATGCTAGGCACAGAGGTCAGACTGTCCTGTAGTTGCTTGTGTCTTCCTTTTTTGCCTTTTTAAAAATGGGGGTTATGGTTCCCCTTTTTCAGTCAGTGGACTGCCACGACTTCTCAAATATGATGGGCAGTGGCTTAGCAGTTACATCTGCCATTTTCCTCAGGGCCTGTGGATATATTTCATCAGGTCCTATGGACATGTGCACCTTCATGTTCTGTAGCTGGTCTTGAACCTTATCTTCTACAGTGGGTGGTTCTTCGTTCTCCCAGTCCCTGTTTTTGCCTTCTGGGATTTGGGCACAGTGGCTGGAGCTCTTGTCAGTGAAGACTGAAGAAAAAAATCATTGAGTACCTCAGCCTTCACCATATCAAAGGTGACAAGGTCTTCTGTTCCCTTCCAGAGAGGGTCCACAATTTTCCTCATCTTCATTTTATCACTGGAATACCTATACGTGCATTTCTTGTTGCTCAGAATGCTGTGTATTCCTCACAGGCTGCTCAGGCAATGTCTCTGTATTCCTCCCAGGCTATCTGTCCTTGCTTCCACTTTCTGTAGGCTTACTTTTTCTGTTTGAGTTTGACCAGGAGCTCCTTGTTCATCCATGCAGACCTCCTGGAGCTTTTACCCTGCTTCCTCTTTGTTCGGTTGCATCATTCGGATGCAGTTTGGAGGAGGTGATTCTTGAATATTAACCAGATTTCTTGGGCTCTTCCCTCCAGGGCTTTGTCACATGGTATTCTACCAAGGAGATCCCTGAAGAGGCCCAAATCTGCTCTCCAAAAGTCCAGGGTAGCGAGTTTGCTGTGCTCCTTCATCACTAGCCTCTGAATGCAGAACTGCACCGTTTCATGCTCATTGCATCCAAGGCTACCCTTGAACTTCACATTCCCTGTCAGCCTCTCCTTGTAGGTGAGAATAAGGCACCTCTATCTATTGGCACCTCTATCACTTGGAGAAAGAACTTATCATCAATGCATTCCAGGAACCTCCTGGATTGCCTATGGCCTGCTGTGCTGTTTTTTGAATAGACATCAGGGTGGCTGAAGTCCCCCATGAGGGCCAGGGCTTGCGAACATGAGGCTGATTCTATCTGTCTATAGAGGGCCTCATTCTGCTTGTTCTTCCTGATTAGGTGACCTGTAACACACCCCCACTATAATGACCTATAAGTTCTCTACCAGCCCCTCACCCATACCCAGGCAGACCTTCATGGCCTACAGCTACCCATTGACATAGAGGATGACGGCCCCTCCACCCCTCCCCTCCCTGCCTCTGCTTCCTAAAGGGCCTGTGTCCTTCCATTCCAGCACTTACGTCATAGGAGCCGTCCCACCACGTCTCTGTAATGCCAGTGAGGTCATAGCCCTGCAGGTGAGCATACATCTCTAAGTCTTCTTGTTTATTCTGAGAGGAGGCTGAAAGAATTTTAGTAGATAAGATTGGCTAATGAGCATGTGAAAGGAAGCCAGAATGATTTCAGTAGATAAGATAAGCTAATGGGCATGTGAAAGGAAGCCAAAAGAATTTTAGTAAATAAGACAGGTAAAGCACATGTACTGTATCTTCCGCTACCTATTGTGCAAAGAAACTGAGGCAGGAAATTCTGGGATTCCTCACTAAAAACAGTTCCTGATAGAAAACAGGAAACACATTTCAAGAACCAACTGAAACCAAATCTGCAGTTTAAGCAGAAGCTGAGAAGCTTATGAGTGCGCTGAGATGAGAGGTCAACCAGCAGTGATGAGGAGGACTCACTAATCTTCATCCCCACGACCCCCAGCGACCACTACCAGAAAACACTGCGCAAGCATGGGTAGGAGAAATCTATGAAAATGACTGCCTGGAACTAATTTTAATACAAAGTGGGGATAGGTCATGCATATGTATAGGCGTCTCGAGAAACTTCCTGCATATGTAACTCTTCACCACATATAATCAAGGCAAGTGCCGCGTTGGGGTGTGCACAGCTTTGGTGGGACTACCGCCCGTGCCGCCCAGCGCTGAATAAACATACCTACTTTACAGTCTTACTGATTGTGGAGTTTGCTTTCCTCACGTCAATTCCCTATGTTACATGCATTATCATAGAGACATTTAAGCTGGGCCACTGACGAAGCTAATTTACTGGCTGGAGTAGCTTGAACAAAGTCTTGAATTTCAGAAGAGCCAGCTTCCATCTGTTCAAAGAATTAGTAGATGAGATCCCATGGGAGACGGTCCTTAGGAACAGAGGATCTGATCCAAGTTGGCAACTCTTTAAGGATATTTTCCTTGGAGCAGAAGAGCTCTCTATACCCATATGTAATAAATCGAGCAGGAAGGTAGGCCAGACCAACTATGAGTTCATTGCTAACCTATCATTATATTTCTAGGTATTTGATATAGGCTATTACAAAAGAAATTCCTAAAATGTTAATGTTGGTTTAATTAATTGCACTCCAAGAAAAAGATCTGCATCTCTGCTAGCAGTTCCTTCCACCCTGTGGAAAGAAAAAAAAAAAAAACACTGAACAGTGGAAAACAGGTTAGATTTCTGTACAGTTCTTAAAACTGCTCTGAGTCAGAACTGTTTTTCAATGCAAAAATTTACCATTAGGCAGTTAAAAAACATGATACTGGACCCATATTAGAATATAGGGGGTGGGGGGGTGGGGGGTTGGAGGGTTGCGGGGCGGGAGGAGGGATGTTTTGTATTTTTCTTTTTTAATCATTTGTGGTTTGTGTTTGTCAAATAGTATTTACACCACTTGCTTATGGCATGCTGGCATTAAGTCCTATACCTCTGCTGAAGTGATTGGACTCTGGGTGATGTGCACCACTAAGAATCTGTCTCTTAAGTCCCAGAACCTTTCTACTCACATTGAAATCAAGGATCTTTTATTCCTGTCATATGCTTTTGTGCATATTCATCATGCCACATTCAGAAGAATACTTCCTTTCAAAAGCTGTCAGCAATTTCTGAAAGCTTGTTGCAGGGGAAATTAAAAAAAAAAAAGTATATATATATAGGCAGCAGTTTATTTTTTCCCTAAATTCCAAATATTTCCCCTACATTTAACAAGTGCTCACAAGAGCACTTTCAGTTTACTAACACATGTTGGAAAGGTCAGAGTTATGCATAAAAGATCTCATTTTATATTTCATAGAACAATCACAAAATGTGTCCCACTTCTCTTCTATAAAGGCACAGCTGATTTGGTGATAAAGAAGTGATAAGTTTGAAGATTCATACTCTTATTTCTTTGGGATATGATATACTCCTGAGTGTGTACACTCATGTTCTCCACCTCATGGAAGGGCATTTTTGCAGGCACCTGTTAAAGACATTAAACATCCTTGCATCATTAGTTACAATTACGTTATCAGGCATTCAAACTCATATAGTTTTATTATTAGATAATCTTCCAAAAAGAGCATTTATAATATGAAATGCTTTATAAGATGTTCACGAAGTATTTTTATGAAATGCCTTATATGCTCTTGCTCTAAGTCTTTATCTACCTCCAGTTTAAATGGGATTAAAATCTTAAAAGTAGATTTAAGTGTCTAACCTGGGCCTCCGAAGTTTGCTAGTCCTTCTGGGGTCCTACTTCAAATGTCTACACCATATCTTTTAGACAAACCAACCAGAGGAGAAGTGTTACCGGACATGGGGCTCACTAATGCCAAAGAGCTCATTAAAGAGGTTAAGATTAGAGAAAGCCTGGGTTGCAACACCATGCCCTGGTTGAGTTTGTGATCTCAAGGGATATGGTCCTGGCCAAGAGAAAAGTCAGGACTGAACCTCAGAACCTGAACTTCAGAAGAGCCAAATTCCAGGTGTTCCAAGAGTTAGTGGATGAGATCCCATGGGAGACAGTCCTTAGGGACAGAGGATCTGGTCCAAGCTGGCAACTCTTAAGGATATTTTTCTTGGAGCAGAAAGCTCTCTATTCCCATATATAATAAATCAATCGGGCAAGGTGAGGAAACTGGCATGGTTGAATAAGGATCTTCTGGTGAAACTTAGGCAAAAGAAGGAAATTCACAGACAATGGAAACAGAGCCATGTGCCCTGGGAAGAGTACAGAAATGCTGTTCGGATGTGCAGTGACGAGATCAGGAAAGCCAAGGCACTGACAGAACTAAACTTGGCGAGGGATGCAAAAAATAACAAGAATGTGTTCTAGAGGTACATTGGCTGCAAAAGACAGACTAGGGAGATTGTATTGCCTCTGACAAATGAAGACAGAGAACTGGTAACGATAGATGTGGAGAACACAGGGGTACTTAACAAATTCTTTGCCTCAGTTTTCACTAGTGGTCAGGCTTCCCACATCTCTCAGGTCCCCAGACCTCTAAGTGGGGGCTGGGGGAGCAGAGTCCCTCCCACTGTAAGCAAGGGGCAAGTTCAGGACCTCCTGATGCAATTTAACAACTACAAGTCTATGGGCCCTGATGACATGCATCCCAGGGTCCTGAGGGAATTGGCTCATGTAGTCGCCAAGCCACTCTCCATCACATTTGAAAAATCATGGCAGTCAGGAGAAGTCTCCAGTGGCTGGAAAAAGGGAAAAACCACTTCCCACTTTTAAAAAGGGTAGAAAGGAGGACTGGGGAAACTACAGACCAGTGAGCATCACCTCTGTGCCTGGGAAGATCATGGAACAAATCCTCCTGGAGGCAATTTTAAGGCACATGCAGGACAAGGAGGTGATCCAGGACAGCCAGCATCGCTTCACTAAGGTTAAATAGTGCCTGACCAACCTGGTGGCCTTCTATGATGTAATAACTGGATCAGTTGACAAGGGAAGACCAACTGCTGTCATCTACTTAGACTTCTGTAAGAGCTTTGACACAGTCCCACACGACATCTCTAAATTGGAAATACATGGATTTGGAGGGTGCACCATCCAGTGGATAAGGAATTGGTTCGACGGCCACACCCAGAGACTAGTGGTCAGTGGTTCTATGTCCAGGTGTAGACTGATGATGAACGGTGTCCCTTAGGGGTCTGTCTTGGGACCAGTGCTTTCAGTATCTTCATCAATGACATAGATGGGATTTAGCGCATCCTCAGCAAGTTTGCAGACAACACTAAGCTGAGTGCTACAGTTGATAAAACAAAAGGAAGAGATGCCATTCAAAGGGCATCTGGAGAGGCTGGAGAAGTGGGCCCATGTGAATCGCATCAGGTTCAAGTCCAAATGCAATGTGCTGCACCTGGGTTGGGGCAATCCCAGACATGAACACAGACTGGGAGAAGAACCCATAGACAACAGCCCTACAGAGAGAAACCTGGGGGTTCTGGTGGATGACAGGCTTGACAGGAGCCAGCAGCCCAGAAGGCCAACTGCATCCTGGGCTGCATCATCAACAGAGGAGGGGCCAGCAGGTCACGGGAGGTGATTGTTCCCCTCTATTAGGCCTTTGTGATTCCCCACCTGGAGTACTGTGTACAGGTTTGGGGCCCTCAGCACAAGAAAGTTGTGGACCTCCGGAGGCTGGCTACAAAGATGATCAAAGGGCTAGAGAACCTCTCCAATAAAGAGAGGCTGAGAGAGCTGGGGATGTACAGCCTGGAGAAGAGAAGGCTCTGGGGAGACTTCATTGCAGCATTTCAATACTTAAAGGGGTCTTATAAAAAAGAGAGTGAAGGACTCTTTACTGGAGTAGATAGTGATAGGACAACAGGGAATGGTCTTCAACTCAAAGAGGATAGATTTAGACTAGACATTAGGAAAAAAAAATCACTGTAGTGAGGCACTGGAATATTGATGACATAACTTCAACTCTCTCTTACTGAGGGCATAACTTCCTCTCTCTCTTACTGAGGGCACAACTTCATATCTTATTGAGGACAGGCTCCCTTCTTACACCATTCGCTCCACAGCAGTACTTTTCCACTAACTATTCATTAGTCAACAACTTTGCCCGGCAACAGCAAACACCCAGCAACTTCCATGTCTTAACAGCTGAAGAACAAGAAACCCGAGACAACAAAGCGTCTACTGAATCACCCTTCTTTGTTCCTTCTAAACTCTTTACATTCCTGATGGTCTCATCGTTAAGAGTCCAATGTTATCACCAATCATGGGGCTTGTGGACCCCCATGGCCACACTCCCACACTGGAACAGGTTGCCCAGAGAAGTTGTGTATGCCCCGTCCCTGGAGGTGTTCAAGGCCAGGCTGGATGAGGCCTTGGCCAACCTGATCTAGTGAGAGGCATCCTTGCCTATGACAGGGGGGATTGGAGTTAGATGCTCTTTAAGGTCCCTTCCAACCCGAGCCATTCTATGATTCTATGACTTCCTCTGTGCTGTTGCTCTTCAGGTGCTCTCCTGTTGACCTGTGACCCTTCTCCAGGCTCTTGGCATCTATCACTGACACAGACATCAAACTGCAAGGAGCAACATAGACTGAAGTTCCCCTCCCCCAGCAACTCTAGTTTAAAGCACTCTTCACCAGCTTGGCAAGCCTATGACCATAATGTTATTCCCCTTCTCGGGTAGGTTGACCCCACCAGCTCCCAACAGACAAGGCTTCTCAAAATGAGTCCCATGGTCTAAGTAGCTGAACCCTTGCCTGTGGCACCAGTCCTGAAACCATCTTTTGATTTGCCGGATTTGACTGGCCCTTTCAACCCTCTTCTCTTTGACTATCGGGACAGATGAAAAAACTACCTGCACTCTTGAGTCCCTTACAGATGCTCCCAGGGCTCTGTAATCCCTCCTGATGCTCCTCAGACTACTCCTGGCTGCATCACTGGTGCCCACATGAAACAATAGCAGATAATAGTCATTAAGCTGTATGAGGCTTGGCAGTTTCTTGGTGACATCCCTGATGTGAGCCACCGGTAAGCAGCAGAGTTCTCTCAAGAACGGGTCAGGTTGTAAGATGATTGCCTATGAACCTCTCAGAAGAGAGATGCCTACTGCTATCACCTTTTCTTAGTGGCACTAGTTGTTATGTGGAGAGCAGGCTGTCTTACTCAGCTCCACACCCCCTGCAATGGGTCTGGCTTTTCGGTCTGCAGAGGGATGAAGCACTTCTGTAGGAGCACATTAGGCTTTGGGTTACGTAAAGAAGTTCAGTTCACGTGAGGTATATGAAGTTCAATATCCTAAATTACACTACTGCAGATTTTTAGAAACAAAAAAAATGAAAGGTAGTAAAGCATCATTGGTTATGTAATATCTAACAATACAAGGATTTTAAGTAGTACTGAGAATATATATAGTGTTAACAGCTACAATATGGTTTAAGAACACGTAAAGCAATTTCAGATATGCTTCTGTGAAGCTGATTTGACAATGAAAAACTACTCTTCGTTGCCTTGGTCCAAACTGAAAGTCTCTGAAAAATGTCTAAACAAGGTGGAACTTATTCTTCAAATGATGTAAAGCCTTATGAATATTTAATAAAGAAAATGCAAATTATTCTTCTTATCCCTGCAGCTGATGCTATGAACATGCACATTTGTTGCCTCACATTAGTACTAGAAATTACATGTAATTTGTGCAATCTGTCACATCAGGATTTACAATTAACTTTTGTAGCTATAAATACTGATTTGATGAAGAGGGTTGAAGAGTTAGGATGCATAAGCAAATTGTCCTGAAATAGGTTTTCCTTGTTTTGTTCTGTTTGATGAATGAGAACTTCCGCTGGCATAAACCAGTGTGGATTTATGGACACAGGAAGGTGTCAGTTTTTACAGAAGTAGGAAGGGACTTTTTAGTGTGGTACATCCAAAATTGTGCATAAGTCTTTGAGATGTATCCAGTTTTAAGGAAAAAAAAAAAAAAGTCTAAAATCAATGCCTAGTAAATAATAGTAGGCTTTAACACTTGCTTCCTTTTTCTGGGGTAATATAAACTGAAACAGAATTACACCTTAAACAACAATTATATTGCTCTCAAGGGTGTGAAATGACAGATTCATCTGAGGTAATCACATTTCACAAATGCGTTTTGTTTCCTGGGAGAAAGAGGGATCCTTGCCAATTTTAATGACACTGTTGAACTGTCAAGTGATCAAAGTGATTGTATTCCTTCAGCTAGAACAGTCATAAAACACAGATCTGTACAATCATGATATTGAACAAAAAATATGCTGTTTCTATTTTATTATTATTATTATTATTATTATTATTATTATTATTATTATTATTGTAAGAACTGATATTTGTGCATTATTCCATACCAGGACAAAAGATTATTTTTAATTTTCATTTTTGTTTATAAAAGTTTAACAAGCAGAAAGAAAAGCAATTGAGGGAATACAGCCATAGTAGACTAACAAAATATATCTCAATAGCTAAAAAAATTAATGCCATACCTGTAGAATAAGACAGCACAAGCTCCATTTATAGGGATTGGAGCTTAGTCCAAAAGCTGCACAGCTGTAAAAATCTTTCTAATGACAGTAAATAAAAATGTAGATTCACAAAGAAAGACTACATTAGTGTGATACAGTTCAGCTCCTAGCTCTTAGGCTCCTGGCAGTTTAATGGAATTATCTAATGTTCTGATTGAGATACCTAGATTCCCTATGCATTTAGGGGTAAACTACATGAAGGACCTCATGCTAACACTAAATGCTGAGTATGACTGTAGGCTCCCTAACCAACATGAGATTGTGAGGACACAGGTAGATTGTAAGTACACCTTTCCCAAGATTTAAGCATGCTTTGTACAAGTGAAGACTTCCATAAAAATAAAATATTATTTAGATTGGATGGGACCTCTGGAGACCATTTGGTTCACTCCTTTTCAAAGCAGAGTCAATTTTGAAGATACATCCGACTTTGAGATTAGATGAGGTTGCCTTGACCAGCTGAATTTTGAATTTCTTAAAGCAAGGAAATTCCACATCTTCTCTGGGCCACTGTTCCCTTTCTTTTTGAAATTTAAAAACGTTTACTCATCTACAGTCATCTACAAAATACAGTTTAGTCATCTACAAAATACAAAGAGAAGAAGAAGCACCATTACTGGAGGAGTCATTGTGTTACGTGGTAAATCAGGTTCAGTTCTGTCCTCCACTGGAAGGAAATTTTTTACAAGAGTCCCACCATGTACAAAATATTATGCAATTTGGAGGGAGGAGAGTGTGGTGATTTCACACTGTTGGTTAGCTAAACTCCAGCACACCGCTCTCTCACTTCCCCACCTCAAAAGAGCAGGGGGAGAAAATATGATGAAAAAAAAAAAAGGCTCAATGGATGAGATAAGGACAGTTTAATTAAAAGAAAAACAAACAAACAAACAGACAAACAAGCCCAAGCAGGCAAAGAAAAAAAAAAAAAAGCTATTTTGAGGCAAAGGGAGAAAATGATTATTGTCTTCTACCCGTCAGCAAGAGATGTTTGGCCATGTCTTGGGGCTTCCCAAAACACATAAGGCCTCAATACCTGTAGTGCTTGTTCAGGAGGACATACATTTTCATAACAAGTGCTTCTCCTTCCCCTTTCCTAGTTTTTATTGTCAAGTCTGACACCATATGATATGGAATATCCCTTTTAGGGCAGCTGCCCTGGCGTTGTCCCCTCCCCACCTCTTGCCTACCCCCAGCCTGCTGGCTCTAGGGGGGTTGGAGGCAGTCTTGTTGCTGTGCCAGCACAGCTCAGCAATAGACAAAACACCAGTGCGATGTCAGAACTGTTCTAGCTACAGGTGCAGAGCACAGCACTTTATGTACTGCTGTAAGAAAATGGGAAGTGTGTCCCAGCTGGACCCAGTACAGGGAGGCAGAGTGGTGGGAATAGATGGCAAACTGTACAAGCTACGCACTTGCAAACATGCCTGGTGAAACTGTTCTATTTCATGTGGAATAAATAAATGCCAGAGAAAGAGAACCTGGAAACAGAAAGGCTCCCTCTTCTTTCCCATAGTAAGTTAGGTAAGTCTCTGCATAGAGAAATAAATTTAAACATCCCTAAATGCTATATATTTATTTAAGGATAGCTATAATCAAGGTTCCTTATATGGTATGTTCTTCTTAGTAAACACTTATTTCAAGCAAAGTTGGATCAGCTCTGGAAGAAAGGGCTGACAGAGCAACTACACAAGATAGTAGAAGTAGGTTTCAGTTTAAAATGACAAGAGTGGGACTTGACTCTGCAGCTCTTCGGTAAAAGATACTTTCAAGCAGGGAAGGTAATGTCTTGTTATTTGTTTGAGCTCAGCAAGTTGTTCTCTAATGCTATCAAATAGGTCATGCAGGAAAGACCGAACATCTGCCTTGCTTATTACTTCCTACAGAGTGTAGAGTTGGGCTATGTTTTAACAGCTGAACAGTCATAAAATTAAAATTCCTTTTAGGATAAGATTCATTTTGCATCTACCATGAAAAGGAGCTGAGCTCCCTATGAAAAAATGACTGGACATCTCTCAGGAGGCAGATGACCTCTGAGGATCTATAAGCTCCTAGTCTGTTCGATAGGTGTGAAAGGTGCTCTCAGTCTAACCACAAATAAGTGAGGCTTCTTTTTTTGACCCTGAGTAAAAGGTTAAAGAAAGACCTGGAATATATCAATGTGGACATCTCAAAGCAATATTTCCTATGGATATGAAGCTACTTTTTGTGTTTGGTTTGATGTCTTCTTGCAATCATCAAACTGAAAAAAAGGATAATTGCAAAGCGCAAACATTTCAGGAACAGCAAGAGAAATGATCTAAGGTGTTGAAATTTGCTTTTCAGTAACACACAAAATATTTTTATCTAGTCATCAAAAAAAAAAAAAAGAATTCAATGATCTTATCAAACCTATATTGAAAAGATTTTTCTGGTAGTAGACAGGCTTGAATTTTATCAGAACAATGACAGAAACATAAAATCGTTAAGATTGGAAAAGACCTCCAAGATCGTCTGGTCCAACCATCCCCCTACCACCAGCATTACCCACTAAACCATGTTTGTAAGCACCATGTCCAACCTGTCCTTAAACACCCCAGAGATGATGACTCCACCACATCCCTGGGCAACCCATTCCAATGTCTGACTACTCTTTCTGAGAAGAAATGTCTCATAGTTTCCAACATGAACCTCTCCTGGCACAACTTGATGTCATTCCCTCTAGTCCTATCACTAGTTATCTGTGAGAAGAGGCCAACCCCCAGCTCACCACACCTTCCTTTCAGGGAGTTGTAGAGAGCAATAAGGTCTCCCCTGAGCCTCCTCTTCTCCAGACTAAACAATCCCAGTTCGCTCAGCCACTCCTCACAGGACTTGTGTTCCAGGCCCTTCACCAGCTTTGTAGCCCTTCTCTGGACACACTCCAGAGCCTCAATGTCTTTCTTGTAGTGAGGGTCCCAAAACTGAACTCAGTACTCAAAAAGAAAAGGCTTGATGGAAACTGAAGTTAGTTGAATTCTATATGGAAATAAGGTGCAATTCTTTATTAACAATGAGTATAATGAATAATTAAAATACCCTCTCTAGGAATGCTGGATTTTCAGTCATTTGAGTCTTTAAATCAAGATTAGATAATTTTTATTTTAAGTATGCAATTACTTATATGGAAGTTACAGACCATAAAAAATACAGTACAATGTTTTTTGCAGTTCTGCAATGAAGAAGAGGCTACATGAAGGGATTTAGTTTCTTCTGTTTTCAAATAAACTGTTCTGTTAATCTATTATTATTTCTTTGCACCAGCCTTGACCATGAAATAAGTTGGAAAAACATGTATCACTAGTCTGTATTTTTCATTGACCAAAATAATAGCATTGAATGGTGAAGGTGTCAACATAAGAGAATATGAGGTGAATTAACAAGAAAATAAAAAAAAAAAAATATTTGGCCGTATGTTTCAAGTCATTTTCCAAATGAATGACTTGTCATTACAATCAAATCCATGATTTAAAAATCACTTTTCTTATATTAAGTGTCCTGCGCTACTGTGGGCTCACTGACTCTTCCTCTCTACAGTGCTTTTATCTTACTTAAGCTTAAAAGATCTGTAACTGTGGTAAATATTTCTTCATTTCATTTTCTAGCATTGTCATTTGCTATTAATTATATAATATATATAATTATATAATAACCAAAAGATAACCACTAAAACAGTGACAAGTCAAAAGACATATTAATTCAAAGGGTGGCATCCCTGCCCGTGGCAGGGGATTTGGAACTAGATGATCTTAAAGGTCCCTTCCAACCCAAGCTGTTCTGTGATTCTATGAAAAGCATGCAGCTTATCGTTGACTATAACATTCCAGCTGAATATGAGAGGGCATTTCTTTACTGTGAAGGTAACACAGAACTAGAACAGGTTGCCCAGAGAGGTTGTGGAGTCTCCTTCTCTGGAGATATTCAAAACCCACCTGGATGTCATCCTGTACAAAGTTCTCTAGGTGATCCTGCTCAGCCAGGGGGTTGGACTAGGTGATCTTCATAGTTCCCTTCCAACCTTGGCCATTTTGTGATTCTGTGATTCTGTGATAATATATAGAATAAAACACATATTTAGTTATTCCCAAAGTTTGAAATCATAGGTATAAATCAGAGTACTCTGGAGTCTAGAAAGAAAAGTATTTCTCAAACTTCTACTTGGCAGAAGTGCTGAGTGTAACTCTATGAAATTAAGAGCCTTAAAAAAAAAAAAAAGAAAGAAAAAAAAGTATAGATATAATCCATCAGTGGTGTCAAAGACAAAGAGCAGCTGTGGATTCAAAGTTGTAATCAGAATATTCACCAACAGGAAATCACAAGTAATTCTTATCTACTTATCATTTCAGGATACATTATAATGTATCCTGAAACACTTTTATCTTTAATAGAATGTTAAACTTCAAAGAATTAAGGTGCAGTTTATAAAAATTAGGCCTATATAATTCCTGTACTAGTTCTGTACAATTTTTAATTTACATAATTCTAAGCAGGAAATGTAGCAACAATACTTGATCTGAGATATTTAAATGGTGATAACCATACTTCATAATATTCTAGCCTGTTAGAAAGCTGTAACTAAACTGATTAGAGATAGTTTCAAGTATGTGAAAAACTGAGACTGAGATGCTCTGTTAAGCAATGTAAAAGGTTTTACAGTATGATTAGAAAGTCTAGAAAGTTATTTCAGTTAGTATGTGGAGATTTTTACTCAGGCAGTTAACAATAGGGTAAGGGGAAATGGTTTAAAAATAAAAGAGGGGAGATTTAGGTTAGATGTTAGGAAGAAATTCACTATGAGGGTGATGAGGCACTGAAACAGGTTGCCCAGAGAAGCTGTGGATAGCCCATCCCTGGAAGTGTTCAAGGCCAGGCTGGATGGGGCTTGGAACAACCTGGTCCAGTGGAAGGTGTCCCTGCTCATAACAGTGGAGGGGTGGAGTTGGATGATCTTTAAGGTCCTTTCCAACCCGAACCATTCTATGATTCTATGGTTTTTCTTCTCCCTCAAAGTCAAATATTTACTACTGTCCATTAAATTGCTGTCCGAAGTAGGTTTTATTACCTCATACTCTTTCATAGGAGCATCTCAGTATTGTGTTTGTACACACTTCTCTTTTTCTTCAATTAGAAGTATTTTTGACATTTTACAACTGATAATTATGCCAAAATAGAAGTTTGACTTTTATATAGGTCTTTGAGCACTGCTATAAGATACGTAATGAATTGTGAAAGTAGAGTTATAGAGTTATTTATACTAAAGTAATAAAGTTTCAAACACCCTGTAGTCCACTGCATTGTTCTTTATCTCATAATTTCTGAGGCTTAAAAAGCAGGAGAAATGCATTCATATACTGTTGTTGATATTGTATAGTCCATGCAACATGGAAAAAAAAGTTCAGGTGCCATACTGAAGATGCCATACTTGTGCCCACCCAAAAGAAGACCATCTTAACTCAGCAAATGAAACTTAACTTTTCAGCCGTTGCTTTTCTTTTATTTTGAGGTGTGAAAGAACAAATCTTTTTTTTTTTTTTTTCTAAATTCATTGGGCAAGTTTGAGAAGAAAATACCACTGTGAATGTATTACTGAATGTATTACTGTTTTGATCAACTAAACATAGCTTAACTTAGATCTTACAGTCTATTTTAGAGTGGTTCGACTGTGGCTAAAATCACTCCAGCTTTGATTTCCTAATAGAGCACACTGAGCTGAGCGTTTTCTTTTTAGAATGAATGATCTATACTTGCTTTGCTTATAAACGGTATATGTGGGAGCTATGTAGATAATTATTAAAGGAAGACAGGGCCCAGAATATTGAAAAATGCTTATCTGTGCTGCATATTACAGAAGATGCACATATATGAACAATGGATCTCACGGTTCCCATTAAAAGTAATATAGATTAGCAGTAAAATCTCATATTTTTTAAGATGTTTTAGAATAGTGTGATCACTATGAGAACAGTTGTAAAGCATTAAGCATTAAAAACTTGAAAGCAGTCTATGCTGTGATTAATGTGATCCTTTTCTACCATACCTGATGTATTACTTTCTCAAGGCCTACAGCACTTGCCCAGGACATGAAGAAAGAGTGGACTCTACTCTGAAAAGTGTAAAATCTTCTTGCCAGCTATAGCACATTTATAAAGTGTTATGATTTACAAAAGCAAATCACATTAGATGGGTTGTATTTATAACTTTGTAGTCAGTGCTTTGGAATGGGGGTCACTGTGATCCCTGCTTTCCAACCAGCCACCTTCCCCCTTTCCTCTCCAATATGTCTCTGCCCTCCACAGTCTCCTTCTGGTTACCTCTGTGGTATTTCTGAGCAAATACCAGCAGCTAGAAGGGCTACAGAATGGTGATACTGTTTTTGTCCAAGCCTGGTTAACACAGTAAAAACTTAAAGATCACAACAGTATGGCAGCATGTATCAGAAATATTTGCACACTCATTCCAGTGACAACTAATTTCAGTTACTTCTGTTTGGTCACTGGAACAGCTAATTCATCGTCTTGTGTATAGAATAGATATGGGAATCATTTCCTTGGAAAAAAATGATCAGTGGGATTACCTATAGGACAGACTTGGTGCATCTTTGCTAACTGACAGTTGTTCCATTTAGTTTTTTTATTTTTCTTGTGAAGTTGTGCTTGAACAAAAGGAGAGAGTGAATTTTGCACTGCAGGGAACAGGTTAAGAAAAACAACTATCTGTGTACACAGATGAATTTCTATTGCAAGGAACATGAATCTTGTAGTGAATAGGGCTAAAGAGAGAATTGGAACCACAAAACCAACAACCCACAAACAGTAAAAAGCTTATTACAGAGAATACTGCAAGGTAAGAGAGATCATGTGTTAGGAAAGTGAAGTAGAGGTGTAATTATTAGAAGAGAAAATAAATAACATGCACTGCATTAAATTAGAAACAAACTGGAGAGGTAATGAATTTTGAGTTTTACAATGAAATGAAATTAAATTACTCATTTTATAAGAATTTGAACAATGACTGTACAGGCAAGGCATCAGGGAGTCCTAATCCTATTAAATCTAATCGCTACAATGTCTATTTCTGCATATAGAATGATTTTGCACACAGAAGACTAAATTAGAGCATATTGCAGGGTTTAATATCTTTTTTCTAGAAAACACAATGGGACAAATTCTGCCCTTCCAAAATGCACACACAATCACAATTTCTGTTAAGTTCATGCCATTAAGAGACTTAGGTGTTACTCAGAGCACCTGGGGCAAGGTTCTTGATCTGCTTGTGACACTTGTTGTGTGAATTTCAACAAGTTACTTAAAGTTTTCACGCCCCTATTACCCACTTATTGCCTGCTGATAATATTCTCCTTCTCTCAGATAAAACAAGAAAAAAATATTTTAACCAGCTAAAAACAAAAAGAAAAATTAATACAATGCTAGAACCTTAAAGTATTATCATCATGATTCATCATCATCACAGGGGTTACTTTAATGACACATACATGGTGACTGCATTACAGATCCAATTTTTTTCCTATTTCCTTTTTGTTTCTTATCTCTATTTTTAGTTCCAAACATCTTTCCCAATCTGGTCATAGAAAAGGAAAAGAAGAGCAAAAAGAGAAGCAAAAGGAAAGGCATTATCCAGACCCCAACAGACTATTCTGACGGATGAAGAAAATATTCCCTCTGATTATGGAAGCAGATGTGATATAGGAGAGAAGAAAACAATAATGAGAAAGAGAATAGAGACAGGATATATAGAGGAGGATGGAGAGTTCAATGAAGCTGCATCTTTTTAAAATTGTTATGATTTTTCACAGTGGACACTTGTGGGACAAAAACCAAGCCTCTGATCTTGGGCATATGCACTGATGAAAATTTGAAAAGTATTTTTAATTCTTTTCTCTCATCTCTGAGACATAAATCTGGATGATTTTATCTTCTCCAATATGAATGTGTTGTTTCCCAGAGACAATGTTCCTAGTACAGCTATATTCAGTGTGACTTAATCCTGCAAGCCCTTAGGCACCAGTTCCATTGAACCTGATGTAAGCATATTTCATGGGTGTTTCATGATGCTC